>NC_056728.1:1067163745-1067303745 GCF_019279795.1 Protopterus annectens | reverse complement strand
TTTGGGTCAATTCCAAAACTCCTTCATCTTCCTCTCTTAAAACCTGGTTGCCTCGTGGTTTTGGCGTCTTTTCAGACTTGTTGGCTGTTGGTGAAGCACCCACCAAGAGGAGAAAATGCTGAGAGAAGAAAGGAGCCACTTTTGAGACTTTAAGTATTTTTCCTCTGTTTATTTGCTAAGTTTTTCTGCATAGCCGCGTATTTTGAGCATTTTATGGCTTGTTAAATTTGATTTCTGCATTAGTAACTGTATTTAGAGCACAACCTAGAGCTGTTTACTGAATTTCCTGTTTGCACTTATTTTTAAAATCATTTTTTTCTCAAAACTTGCATTTTATCTGTCTTTGGCCTAGCACTCTTGTGTGGGGTCATTTACTGCACTGTTATAACTTGTTGATACTTGTTAACCTCTGCTATCTCTGAAAAACAAAAACAAAAAATCTTGCTTTTTCCCACTTTTCTGAGATTTAAAAAAGTTCATTTACAGGCTTGCTGTTCTTGAACTGTTTGTAAGTTTCTGTGAGGCCATTTTTTGCTTGGGCTAAAGGAAAGTCTCTCTGTTGATCAGTGGCAGTGAAAAACATTGAGCAGCCTGCCTGCCCCTGTGGGAGTGGTTACTGACTTGAAACTGTAGTTTTATTGGCCATTTTGGGCCAATTCCAAAACTCCTTCATCTTCCTCTCTTAAAACCCTCTCTTGTGGTTTTGCGCATTTTTGTGCATAGCGCAACAGCGGGCAGCACCGCCTAATTGGGTTTAAACTATTCCTGGCTCCACAAAATCTGCTCTTCACTTTTTCCCTTAGAACTGCTCTATCTCTCAATTTAAACACCATATTCTCATTCTAAGGCCCTTCACTGGTCCAATTAAGTAATCCTACAAGTTAGCACTATTAAACCATAAGCACTACTTACTCTTATACTCTCTACGATTACCCTGTCCTCTATTGGTCCGTCTTAAATTCAGTTTCCCTATATTACTCTAGCATGTCCAAAGGTCAGTCAATGGTTTCCTCTCCAGTCCAGCTGGTGAATCTGGGAATTTTGAGGCAATGTTACAACTGTCTCATGTACACGGACAACCCTCTCCTCCTCCAAACAGGTTCAAATATATGTGAGAGATGCAACTATTTAGCCAAACTGGAGGCTGAGCTCTCTCATCTCAAAACTGGTGTAACCAGTCAGGAGGAGAAGGTAACCTCACACAACACAATTCCAGTATCACATAGTCCCACCACATCAGCGAACCAAACACATAAATACACAAAAACATACTCGGAGGCTCTAAATAAAAATCTACCTAAGCAACAGAGATCTCCAAAGCAGACATCCAAGCAAACGCTACCTCAAAACAAAACACACACAACACATAACCCACAAAGTCAGTGTGCCAAGCAGCCACAGCCCATAAGGCTGAATAACAAACCTGATACTCTTGTTATAGGTGACTCCATTGGCAGACACACTGACGTCCCGCTCACCAGGCTGAATAAAGAGAAGGTCACGGTGAGCTGCCTGTCGGGTGCTAGGATCCGACACATAACGCAAGCACTCAGGTCACTCCAATGCAAATACAAATATGACTCAGTCATTGTACATGCTGGTGTGAATGACCTGAGATGTACCTCCCTGGACTACATGAAAAGAGACATAGAGGAGCTCTCTGATCATGTAGCCCAGGCTGGTATGAGCCTGACCTTGAGCAGCATCTTACCCTCACCTAGAATGATGCCACAGTACAAAGACAAAATGATAGATTTTAACAATTGGCTAAAATTTTGGTGTCATTCAAAGGGGATCCAGTGTCTGTCAGCCTGGGATGACATGCTCGACAAGCCACGTTGCTTCGCTAGGGACGGCTTGCACCTGTCACCACTGGGCTTTCGGATATTGGCAAAGGCTCTTGCCACCCCATAGTGCCTTTTTTAGGCAAGGCTCAAAAGTCAAACCCACCCCCATAGACAGCACAAGGAACAAGAAACTAAGGGTAATGCTGCTAAACACCAAAAGTCTTAACCTCAAGATGCACGCACTCGAAGCTCTCCTCAGTATGGAGAACATCGATATCTGTGCAGTGACAGAAACCTGGTTCAAGGCTCCAGAGAGCACCCCAGCACTATCAGGCTATACCTCGTATCTTGCTTTTCGGCCCCAAAACCCGGACCGAACCACAAAAGGAGGGGGAGTTTCCATATTTATCAAGGATATCCACACCTCCAGGTTAATGGCATTGCACGAAGTATCGGAGACCATCCATGTGCAACTAACAGTGGGCAAGACTGCTTTTCAGTTTATAGCATCCTACAGACCACCATCTCAAAGTCTTCCTGAAAACATTGGAGAACATGAAGATCTCTCCGAACACCATTATATTGGGCAACTTCAACTACCCAAACATTGACTGGGAGCACTACTCAAGCCCCAGCACCTTAGCCCAAAGATTCCTGGAAATTATAAACTCAAATGCTATGGAACAACTAGTCACCACTCCCACAAGAGGGGACTAGACCTGATCATTACCAACATGGGGACTCTATGCTCCACACCAGAAGTATATCCCTCATTGGTAAGATCAGACCATAAATTAATTTCACTGGATGTCCACATCCCGACCACACCCCCAGCCCAGAAAACCACAGTGAAAAACTTCTCAAAAGCGAACTTCTCACTTCTCAAAACCGAAGTGGAATCCTTCAAGGCCCCAGGGCCAGTGGAAACTACAGCCCAAACTGCAGAATCCTATATAAATGCATTCTACGGACATCTCCAGGAATGCATGGATCATGCTATCCCAAACAAAACCAAGACCCAATCATCCAAAGGCAGGCATCCAGTCTGGTGGACCCCTGCCATAAATAAACTGTACAACAGAAGGAGGAAGCTACTACATGATAGAGCAAAATCCCTAATAGGGAAGACATCTCTGATCAGTACTAGCAAAAAATTATGATCCCTCATAAAATCCTCCAAGGCCAGCTTCGAGAGAAAAATTGCACAGGACACCAAAGACAATCATAAGGCTTTTTTCAGTTATGTTAGAAACCTGGGATGCAACTCCCAGACTTGTTCTGAGTTGACTCTAAACGACAAAAAATACACTGAACCCACAGACATCGCCAATATCCTGGCAGACAGGTTCAGTGCAAACTTCTCCACCCCCTGCCCCCCAAAAGAACAAGTATCTATCCCGGCATAGGGCTGCCTCCCAAACATCTCAGATGCTCAGGTGAAGGCTGCCCTCTCCAAAGCAAAAAACACTGCTTCCATGGGACCAGATGGCGTCCCAGGTTGCGTCCTACATGAACTACAAGAGGAACTAATCCCTCAAATAAAACAGCTATACAATCTCAGCCTCACTACAGGATATGTGCCCACAGAATGGCGTACAGCAACAGTGGTCCCACTCCACAAAGGTGGAGCCTCTACGGACCCTGGAAACTATTGCCCCATAAGCTTGACTAGCTTAGTCTGCAAGGCTATGGAGAGGATCATTATGGAGCTCATAAACAAAGACATTGGGGACCTACAGACACTAGATCCTACCCAGTTCGGCTTTGTCAAGGGCAGATCCTGCCTTTTGAACCTGGTTGACTTCTTTGAAACAGTCACCAAAGCCATAGATGAAGGGAAGGTAGTCCACACAGACTATCTGGACCTTGCAAAGGCATTTGACACAATACCCCACTTGGGCATCATAGATAAGCTATCCAGCTTAAATATAAACCCCTATGTCACAAGATGGGTCGCAAACTGGCTCAAAGACAGAACCCACAGAGTGAGAGTTGCTGGAGCCATGTCACACTCAAAACTGGTCACAAGTGGCATCCCACAGGGTTCTGGTACAGGCAAACGTGGGAGGACTATGGCTCACCAAGTTCGCAGACGACTGCAAACTGGACGCCATAATCAACTCTCCAGCTGACACAAACATCCTTCAAAAAGGTCTCACAGAGACAGATAACTGGTGCCAGTGCCATGGTTTAAAGCTAAATGCCAAAAAATGTATAGTCATACCCTTTGGCAAAAACAATGTGCCCACAAATTACCACATAGGCGGAAACCCATTAAGTACAGAGAAAGTTATTAGGGACCTGGGGACCCAAGTTGATAGCAATCTCTCCTTTGAAAACCACATTGCCAAAGTGGTTAGAAAGACCTTCTACATAGCCCACCTCATCACGAAGGGTTTCACATCTAGATCAAGAGAGGTAATCGTGCCTTTATTCATCCCTCATCAGGCCCATCATAGAATACAATGCCCCTTTTGGGATGTACCTTACCCGACACCTGCAGCAATTAGAAAGACCCCAAAAGTATCTCACCAAGAGGATCAAGGGTCAAACAGATGCCATATGCTGCTCGGTTAAAAAAACTCCAGCTCTACTCAGTTGCATACCGCCTACTTCGAGGCGATCTATGCCTAACATACAAAGCTATGTCAAATCCAGAATTAATGGACATGCTCCACCTCAGTAAATCTAAATCCCTTAGAGCCACACGCTCGAGGGACTTGAACCTCAGCACAGAAATAAATAGAACTTGCTGGAGGGACAGGTTCATAACCCAGAGGCTCCCTTCGCTCTGGAATAGAATTCCAGTTCATATGAGGCAGAGCACCTTACTGAATCTCTTCAAGAAGAATCTCGATAAGTAGATGGGGGATCGTAGGTTTGTCCCAGGGATTACTCCCGTGTCACTGTTAGACAGATGCACAGTAAACTAAACCTTAAAAAGGGCACAGTATACTCAAATCAAGGGGTGGCGTAAGCCATACAGAATCGGGCTAGGCTTATAATTGCCCCAGGGCAGATAGCCTAGTATGAACCTATGAACCTATGAACATATCTATACACACGCGCACACACACACACACACACACACACACACACACACACACACACACACACACACACACACACACACACACATATATATATATATAAAGTTGTAAGCAGGTGCGAAATGGACAGTTATGTCTGGTTTGAAATCCATGTTGGGAACACATTGCCTTTGTTTGTGAAGGTGAGAGTGGTATATTGGGGAAGGACAGTAGGTATATTTGGGGAGGTAGGTTGGGTTGGAAGACAGGAAAGACAGCATAAAGGAGCGGTATATGACACATGTGGTGGGTAAACACCTTGGATGGGGAGTGGTGTTTGGAAAGTGGAAGGCCATCAGCCCCCAAATGGAAAGAGTGGGACCAAGGTCCTCGCCTATGGGTAGTCACAACTGCACTTTCATGGCCCTGAAGGTGGCTGAGATGGCGGTTGAGCAGGAGGAGCATGCAAACTCTGTAATCATGTACCAAGGGCCTTAAAGTGGTGTAGCAAATCCCCCAATTCTCTGTGGAGCTCCCTATGTACCAGACCCTGGACCTGACTTCAGGTGACAGAATCTTCTCTGTGTGTGCTCCGGAGGGGAACAAACTCCATCCCCTGAGGTGGTTCCACCTGAAGGTAGTGCTGGACCAGAAGATGATGAGGAGGGTCCCAGATGTCCTGTGGCCTGGTAACATGGCCAGATGATGTGAGAGAGGTGGTTCTGCTGGGAACAGCCTTCCCAAACATGCTACTGTGTCACAGTCATAGAACATATGCGGGTAGTAATAGTCCAAACAATCCAGGATTACTTCTAACAGCATGCATAGATATCCCCATTAACAGAAAACACCAGATTTGGAGCAGTCACATAGCAAACAGAACACATGCATATATGGAACCATAGTGGCCCTTACAATGGCATGCAGGTGACATAGTTAGCAACAGGTCACCAATGATAGTGTTTCAACATGGAACATGACTAGAAACACATTGCAATATTTGTTGTACAATACGATATATGTCTCAACAGTAGGTTTGCTGATAACATACCCATTGAGTTGTGTGTTCAGATTATTGTTGCAGATATGGTGGGCGTTGGAGACAGAGATGTCACTTAACAACTATTATATCCTTTCAGTATATGGTCCTCAGACCTTTTTTCCTCTTTATGTCTTTCAGGCAACATGTCTAGAGAGCGGCTTCTAGTTTATTCCACCTAGGAAAATGATGTGATCATCAACTGCCTGGTGAAGCACCACCAAACCCTCTTTGGCTGTATAGCACATGATCTGCAGGAGAGGGCTGCCCTGTTGAATGAGCTTGCCCACAATGTAAACGATGTCAGCCTGCATAACCGCAGTTATGAGCAGGTCCTACATTGCTGCACTGACCTCATCTGCCATGCCCGTCAACATGCTGCTGCAGTTAGGAGGGACCAGCTAGCCATGGGGGGGTCATGCCATCCAGTCCCCCGACACATGCTGAGAAGCTCCTCGCCAGCCTCGGGGCACCTGCCCACCAGCAAAGCCAAGACCTAGCTGATAGCATTGTGGAGGTGGGTGCTACCCACACAATGGACAAGGAGCATGCAGATAAGGCCACAGGGCATATCAGTAGACCACTGTTGCTTAGCCATCTGCATCTGTAAAGTTTCATCATGCATATGTGAAATAAAATATATATAGTCTGTTGCTGCACTGTAGTAATGAACAGATGTGCATAATCTGTAGTATTGTGGGTTTGTACTGTTGATGTACTGAAATGCTGCTCCCACTCTGCACCAATGCCACAGATGTGGCTGCTGACATCCCATCTCTCACACAACTATGTAGGTCCCTCTGGTATACCTCTGGGGCAGCAGCCATAGCTGGTGAGTATGGTGTTGTTTGTTCAGGTTTGCCAATACACTGGCCATGTTATGGCCATGGTATTTTCCATAAACACATTTAACACACCTACCCATAATGCATGATGTACATTTTCAATTATTGTTGCTGTTAACTGTACTGCATCATAGTGGTCACCATGGTGGCATATCTGAATGGTACGTCAGACTCCTGCAATATAACTAACAACCTGTCATTGCAAGATGTGTGCACAGAGATGAACATAATGATGGGACAAATGACCTACAGTAGGAACATGTCTGAAACATCCCTCTTATACAGTGCTGCAACAGTGTATATACCACTATTATAATGGCAACTGTTACAGATCTACACAACAGCATATCACAATACCACATTCCACAACCCTTACAACCTGTAATGTGATCCTAACATGAGCACTGAATGTGTAATATGGAATCCTATGTTAGGACAGCAAATATGGGGAATACATACCTTAAGAAACACTGGAAGCATATGTGTGCACACACTCCAAATAACATATTGTGGAAGCAGCTTTTGAGCTATAGACAGCATTCACTCTTTATGAGTATGCACCTACCATCAAATACAGGTCCTCAATGTCACACCAAAAAATAGTCTGCTGTCCAAGATGTATGTCCATCACATCTGTAGCTTGCACACATCTTACATGCCGTGGAATGGATCTCATATCCAACAGGTAGCACACAGGAGTGGGAGATGTAGCCTTACCTCACCATTGCATATACCATGGTAAACAGTGCAGACAGTCATGTATGTGATGAGGAAGTATGGGGCAACATTAATGTAGAAAATAAACAGATGGTCATCCAAGACAGATGATGACACATGTTGCAAACTAGTCATGGAGGCTGCCTAGAAACATGCTGCAACACTGAAGGAGTTGCAGGAATGTCTAGAAAGTACTGGCTGTGCAGTACCTATGTTGGAAATCACCTGAACTCTGCATAAGTGTGGCCTATGGGTTAGGGTAATCAGATGGGACAGTTGTTCCACAGGAAACATCAGCCAGGGCTCTCTACAGGTAGCATATGGATAACATCAAAAGTCTCCCAAAAGCATGTGTTGCAATGCGTAATGGTGTACCAAGACCAAGTTTGAAACCTACAGACAGTATCAATTAAGATGCATGTACTGCACAAGCAACACCTCACTCCACTTCAAGCCCACCATCCCCATCTGTACCTTGCTGGTGCCAGTGTACACCTGTATGTTTCCCGTTAATTAGCAGGGACTAGGTTGGTACGCATGGTGCTCTGAATTTGGGACACTGCAAAATGACACATGTGTGGCCTATAGTTGTCAAGCATCTGCAAAAAGGCTGAGGATGAGGAGGAGTGTCATCCTGAAACACAACTGTGAAATGAAGCAGACATCCAAAGCTCACAAGAATGGCTGTATCTGCACGCAGTCAAGGTCATGAATTGTGGCAGAAATAACCCTGACTCCACAGCAATAATGAAGGCACTGTGTGACCTCCAAGGGCTGTGCACATGAGTTGACCTTGCAATCTGGCAGAGTTGGGGGACATTTGCAGTTCTGAGTGACCAAACACTGGCAAGTGCAGATAGGCCATGCTAGTATACCCCTTCCAGGAATAGTGACTGCTGTAGTACACTTAACAGTTGATGCAACATACCATCATGTTAAGGGTGTGCACCCTTATGCACCCATATATTGTATGCATCTCAATCAGCATCTGCACAACTAATATATTTGTTTGATACTTCATTTGATTGTACAAGTCAAATGTCACATATCAAGTTTGTGTAATGTTAACATATGCAGTATTATGGCCCCATGGCATTTCAGGGAAGAGGGTGCCATGTCAATAAGGGTGTGTACACTCCTCATTGTCACAGTAAGCTTTGAATGCTGTCAGTGTAATTGTATTGTATTGCTGATACATGCACCGATCTGCAAATCAGACATCAGGCATTCACTATTGACATCTGTCCTCATATCATTCCAGGCATGTGTTGGACAAACGCATAGGGGCTGTGAGTAGCAGAGCAAACATAACTGACACACATATACGCATTCAGCAATGGCATGTACGCCTGTGAGGTATGGTGCACAGTACATGCCAGGGTGCTGAACAGGTGCACAGCAATACTGTGTACATGGGTGCAGTGTGTTCCAGGGGAAGGGGAATCACCTACTAACATACTAACACAACTCATGCATCACAGAGATGTATAATGTTGGTAACAGAGATTGACTATAGCTGCAGTGCATGCTGTTGAGTGCCATATGTCATGCATGTTGACAGATGGGTAATGAGAGCTCTGTGTGTAATATCTTTGTGCAACCTTACCAGTAAGTGTGTGTGTTTGTGTGTGTGTGTGTGTGTGTGTGTGTGTGTGTGTGTGTGTGTGTGTGTGTGTGTGTGTGTGTGTGTGTGTGTGTGTGTGTGTGTGTGTGTGTGTGTGTGTGTGTCTACAGTTAAGCAATGGTGTACAGGCCTTAAAGTGCATTTCTTGTTTTCCCCTCACAGGTGGTGAGGTGGGTCAGGGTCCCTCCTGCAGGCAAACTGATGTTAGTCTCCCTACAGACTCTGACAATGATAATAGGTATGGTGAGGAACAGGCAGGGTTGTCAGGGGCTGAAGCTGTACCATCGGTTGACATTCCACTGTTATCCACCCCATCCCCAGACACAGTCACATTGCCTATACATACCCTATTACCAGTGGCCAAAGATGAGAGACAATTGATAAGTGGGGGCATGGGGCAGGACAGTGTGGTGACTATGACAAGTGTGTCTGGATACAGCAGCCATAGATGGATGAACAGTAAACTACCACACAGGCAGATGTACAGGGGTGCTCATAGGAGGGCTGCTGGTCATCATGCCCCTGGCAGACATGCCACAGCTGGTGTCACCAGATACATGTTTCAGGCCATCATGCAGGCACAGGCACATATGGAACGTTATACCAAACAGGGTCTGAGGCTCCAGAGGGCTGCTCATTCTGCTGTTATTGACAACATCCGTGATCTTGCAGGTGCCCAATGTTATTTTGCAGAGGTCCTGGATAGATGGTTGGGTAAGATGGTGGGAATCCTTGACCATGCAATGTCTGTGCTTGAGCATATGGTGGGAGTAGTGCGACAGCCACATGGACATAGGTCAGCAACACCAACAGGTGAAGGTCGATGTGGAAGTGCAACAAGTCAGAGCTGCTCCCATAGTGGCAGTACCAGCACCAGCATTGCAAGGGGGGCACTGTCCACACCACAACATAGCAGGCCATGTGCACGTGGCCCTGGCTGGTCCCAAGAGGGACCCGGATTCAGCGGACATATGTCATCAACAGGGGAGAGTACCATATCTGGCCTTGTACCTGGTAGTGCCCGTGGAACCCCTGGCAGGCACAGTTGCTCTGTCCATGGCCAGAGACAGTGAACTGCATACCCTGCCAGGTATGGTCTTCAGTTGTCCAATAAACCCCTGTATAGGGCAGCCGCATAGGTTCATAGGTTCATAGGTTCATACCAGGCTATCTGTCCTAGGGCATTTATAAGCCTAGCCAGAGTGTGTTTGGCTTTCGCCACCCATTTTAAATTAATTTTGCTATGCCCTTTTTCGAGGTTAGTATACTGTGCCTCTGTCTAACAGTAACACAGAAGTGATACCTGGGGTAAACCTATGATCTCCCATCCACTCATCAAGATTCCACTTGAAGAGAGTCAATGAGGGACTCTGCCTAACCTGGACTGGGATTTTATTCCAGAGTGAAGGGAGCCTCTAGGTTATGAATCTGTCCCTCCAGCATGTCCTATTTATTTCAGTGCTGAGGTTCAAGTCTCTTGACCGCATAGCTCGATGGGATTTGGATTTTCTGAGGTGCAGTATGTCCATTAATTCCGGGTTGGACATGACTTTATACGTCAGGCACAGATCGCCCCTGAGCAGGCGGTATGCCACTGAGTAGAGCTGGAGTTTCTTTAACCGGGCAGCATATGGCATCTGTTTAAGCCCTTTGATCCTCTTGGTGAGGTACTTTTGGGGTCTTTCCAGTTCCTGCAGGTGTCTGGTAAGGTACATCCCAAAAGGGGCATTGTACTCAATTATGGGCCTGATGAGGGATGAGTAAAGAGGCACGATGACCTCCCCTGGCCTAGATGTGAATCCCTTCATGATTAGGTGGGCTATATAAAATGTTTTTCTAACCACTTTGGCCACGTGGTTGTCAAATGAGAGATTGCTATCAACTTGGGTCCCCAGGTCCCTAATTACTTCTTCTGTACTTAATGGATTACCACCTATGTGGTAATTAGTGGGCACTTTGTTTTTGCCAAAGGGGATGACTACACACTTTTTGGCATTTAGCTTGAGGCCATGGCTCTGGCACCAGTTGTTTGTTTCTATGAGGCCCTTTTGGAGGATGCTTGTGTCGGCTGGAGAGTCGATTATGGTACCCAGTTTGCAGTCATCTGCGAACTTGGTCAGCCACAGTCCTTCCGTGTTGGCCTGTACCTCCGAGAAATATATACCGAACAAGAGAGGTCCCAGGACTGAGCCTTGTGGGACGCCACTTGTAACTGGTTTGGAGTCTGACATGGCTCCAGCAATTCTAACCATGTGGGTTCTGTCCTTGAGCCAGTTTACAACCCATCTAGTGACATAGGGGTTTATATTTAAGCTGGTGAGCTTATCTATAATGCCCGAGTGTGGTATTGTATCAAAGGCTTTTGCGAGGTCCAGGTAGGCTGTGTGGACCACCTTCCCCTCGTCAATGGCCTTGGTGACTGTTTCAAAGAAATCAACCAGGTTTAAGAAGCAGGATCTGCCCTTAACAAAGCCAAACTGGGTAGGATCCAGTGTCTGTAGGTCCCCGATATTTTTATTTATGAGGTCCATGATGATCCTTTCCATAGCTTTGCAGACCAAGCTAGTCAGGCTTATGGGGTGATAGTTTCCAGGATCCGTTGAGGCACCACCTTTGTGGAGAGGGACCACTGTTGCTGTACACCACTCTTTGGGTACATATCCTGTAGTAAGGCTGAGATTGAACAGTAGTTTTATGTTTGGGTTTAGCTCTTCTTGGAGTTCATGTAGGACGCAGCCCGGGGCACCGTCTGGTTCCATTGATGCTGTGTTTTTTGCTTTGGAGAGGGCAGCTCTTACCTGAGCATCTGAGATGTCAGGGGGGCAGCACTCTGCTGGGATAGATATTTGCCCTTTTGATGGGGGGGGGGGGAGTTTGTGCTGAACCTGTCAGCTAGGATGTTGGCAATGTCTGTGGGTTCGGTGTACTTTTTGTCATTTTGGACTAATTCTGACCATATCTGGGAATTCCCACCCAGGTTCCTAACATAACCAAAGAAAGCCTTGGGATTATCCTTATTGTCCTGTGCAATTTTTCTCTCGAAGCTGACCTTAGACGATTTTATGAGTGCCCGTAGTTTTTTGCTAATACTGATCAGAGATGCCTTCCCTTTCTGGGATTTTGCTCTATCATGTAGTAGCTTCCTCCTTCTATTGTATAGTTTGTTTATGGCTGGGGTCCACCAGACAGGACGTCTGCCTTTGGAGGATTGGGTCTTGGTTTTAGTTGGCATTGCATGATCCATGCATTCCTGAAGGTGTTCATAGAATGCGTTTATAAAGGATTCTGCAGACTGGGCCGTATTTTCCACAGGCCCGGGGGCTTTGAAGGATTCCACCTCGGTTTTGAGAAGTGTGAAATTTGCTTTAGAGACGTTTTTCACTGTGGTTTTCATGGCAGGGGGTGGAGTCGGGATGTGAATATCCAGTGAGATTAGTTTATGGTCTGATCTTACCAGTGAGGGATACACTTCTGGTCTGGAGCATAGAGTCCCCATGTTGGTGATGATCAGGTCCAGTATGTTTTCCCCTCTTGTGGGAGTGGTAACAAGTTGTTCCATAGCATTTGAGTTTATAAATTCTAGGAACCTTTGGGCTAGGGTGTTGGAGCTAGTGTAATGCTCCCAGTCTATGTTTGAGTAGTTGAAGTCGCCCGATATAATGGTGTTTGGAGAGACCTTCATATTTCCAGTGTTCTCAGGAAGGCCAAGTGAGGTTCCTGGGTTTGGGAGGGTGGTCTGTAGCAGGCTATAAACTGGAAGGCAGTTTTACCCACTGTTAGTTGCACATGGATAGAGTCTGATGCTTCGTGCTGTGCCACCAACCTGGAGGTGTGTGTATCTTTGACGAATATTGATACTCCCCCTCCTTTTGTGGTTCGGTCCAAGTTTTGGGGCCGAAAAGCATGGTATGAGGTATAACCTGGTAGTGTTGGGGTGCTCTCAGGAGCCTTGAACCAGGTTTCTGTTACTGCACAGATATCGATGTTCTCCATGCTAAGGAGAGTTTTGAGTGCATGCATCTTGAGGTTTAGACTTCTGGCATTGAGTAGCATTACTCTTAGTTTCTTATCCCTTGTGATACCTATGGAGGTGGGTTTGTCTTTGAGCCTTGCCTAAAAAGGCACTATGGGGGTAGCAAGAGCCTTTGCCAATATCCGAAAGCCCAGGGGTGACAGGTGCAAGCCGTCCCTAGTGAAGCATCGTGGCTTGTCGAGCATGTCATCCCAGGCTGACAGGCATTGGATCCCCTTTGAATGACACCAATACTTAAGCCAATTGTTGAAATTGATCATCTTGTCTTCATATTGTGGCATCATTCTTGGTGAGGGTAAGGTGCTACTCAAGGTCAGGGTCATACCGGTCTGGGCTACATGCTCAGAGAGCTCCTCTATGTCTCTTTTCATGTAGTCCAGGGAGGTACGTCTCAGGTCATTCACACCGGCATGGACAATGACAGAGTCATATTTGTACTTGCCTTGGAGTGACCTGAGTGCTTGTGTTATGTGGCGGATCCTAGCGCCTGACAGGCAGCTCACCGTGACCTTCTCCTTGTTCAGCCTGGTGAGCGGGACATCAGTGTGCCTGACGATAGAGTCACCTATTACAAGTGTATCAGGTGTGTTGTTTAGCCTTAAGGGCTGTGACTGTTCGGCATACTGGCTTTGTGAGCTATGTGTTGCATGTGTTTTGTTTTGGGGTAGTGGTTGCTTAGGTGTCTGCTTTGGAGGTCTCTGCTGCTTAGGCAGATTTTTATTTAGAGCCTCCGAGTATGTTTTTGTGTGTTTATGTATTTGGTTTGCTGTCATGGTAGGTCTATGTGAGACTGGAATTGTAGTGAGTGTGGTTTCCTTCTCCTCCTGACTGGTTTTGCCAGTGCTGAGTTGAGAGAGCTTAGCCTCCAGTATGGCTATATGGTTGCATCTCTCACATGTGTTGGAATTTGTTGGGAGGAGGAGAGGGTTGTCTGTGTACATGAGGCAGTTGTAACATTGCCTCAAGATTCCCAGATTCACCAGCTGGACCAGAGAGGAGATTGACAACTGACCTTTGGACATGCTAGAATAGTATTGGGAATTCCTTTATAATTGAAAAAAAAGGGCAGAGATGTGAGGAATCAGAGTGCAAATTATAAAACCAAAAAAATATATACTGATCTCTGTATATTTGCAGAACAGCAAGACAACAGATATCTAAGCAACAATTTAGCTCTATAATACAGAATAATACAGAAAAATATACTCAGCTCTATATATTTGCAGATAGTCTTGTAAGGCTGTCTCTCAAAACACAGGTCCACTTTAAATGCAGACTGCTGCTATTAACAGTTCAAATTAAGGTGTGCATGCATACACACATACACATTACCAACACAGCTAGGGAACCCCATACCAACACACACCACATCTGCACAGCCCAGTTAATAATGAAACCCCCTAACACACACACACATGCATACACACACACACACATCAGCAACACAGCTAGGGAACCCCATACCTACAAACATCACATCTGCACAGCCCAATTAATAATGAAACCCCCTAACACATACACACACACACACACACACACACACACACACACACACACACACACACACACACACACACACATGATGTCAACCAAACGGCTCAGCCTAGGTCTCTGGCAAACCCACAACACACCCTGTGCATATGATGATACTTGTGCCACATCCCTGTCATCCATACCATCAATGCAGGGACAGGCTAATATGGTTCTGATGCACAGGGTGAATGTACTAAGGTGTACCAATGTAATGCTGTGTAACTTGTTTTTCAGCACTAAAGTTTAATGCTTACATGTAAGGATGTGTAGCTGTCCAGCCATGATGCATTATAGCTGTTAATAACTCTGACTGATTGTGGCCTCCATAATGTATTTCGTTTGTGTTGTAGGTGTCTATGTGTCAGCAGGATGTTGATCTGCTGTTTCCTAAAAGAAGAATGGCACTGTGGTGACACCATGACTGTGCCACATCTTAGGTACAGCTGAACACAAGTCACAGGTCTGTATAACAGTTACTGCATGTGCCACATGTCTGATAGGTCTGAGGAGCATATACAGGTGAGTGCATGGTGGCTGATGTCAGCAGCCCTTCTACAGTGGATGATGGTAAGTGTCCTGGGTGGTAAACACCACATGTTTATGCATAACACACACACATGCAGAGGCTTTGGTGTTGTTGCAATACACAGAGAATACTTTACACGTGGATGTATGTACTTTTGCAGGGAACCCATTTTAGCCTATGTAATTCCACCAAGACAGAATAGATCAAATATCACATTGAGAAATAATCAGTCTGCTAGTTTAATGTCATTGATGATGGTACTGGCAGGGTATATGTCCCCTTCCTCAATGTAGTGCAATCCTCGACTTGGTAAACATAGGTGTGCTGGTGTGGGTGACACAACCCTACCCTTTGAAGGATGTGGGGTGGTGTAGAACCGCAGATATTGTGATTGACAACTACTTAACTTATTAACATAAACTGTACAGTATTACAACTGACTAAGTGGGGGGATACACACAACAATAACCGTACTGATGGTGGTAGTGTCCAAAAGATCCAGACCCATCTATATATACCAACCCTAGTATTGCTGTACGGCTATACAGTAGGAAAGAGGGCATTTACACATCTACTACTAGTTTTGATGGAATTAATTTCCACAAGATGATACCTCTGAAATGTTAACATTTGCCAATCAGTTCTCAGACAGATGACCTCCAGGGACATGTATTTTCCACAAACTGAAGTAGATCCCTTCACATACACACACACTCTTACCTGGCAACACTGAGAGTAGAACCCCTACCTAGGTACTTATTGCTACTAATGTGTGTGGCCTTAATTGCACACAACACACAGCTTTTAGGATGAGGTGTATCCCAGGTTACTTGTTAAGTGAAGGACATCGCCAGGCCTTGTACAGTATGGTAATGGGTGATGTACTGGTTGTTTATGAACAATACATAGCTTGAGATACTGTCATATACACATTGACAAACACATACCAGTCATAGACACATCTGAGAGACCTGGGTTTATCAGTGCTAACTACCCTGTCAGTGAGTCCATTCTGTTACAGATAAATTGCACACAGCACATGTATCATTGGGCTGGCTAGTGTAATCAAATACCTGTATGGTTGATGGTGACAGTGGTCTCCATACAGTGGACCTTGGGACATGCACGGGGAGGTACCATGGTGTAAAGAGAGTATGCCCAGCACCCACACCCCACATTGGATATTGTACTCACTGAAACCCATAATAATACTCTGACATACCCACAATCACACATTGACCAGGACTGAAATACATCTCCCTTGTCTATCTCGAGTGCTACTACAGAGATATGCATCTATTGCACATACCACAGGGATAATAGGGTGATGCTTTGTCATGGCTCTCCTATGGTCAGCAACATCACTATCCCTTATAATGTATGGCAAGGTGTATTGTATTAGGAGAATGTGGACTCAGAATGCTGTATCTCACAAATATACACACTTGCACACTTACACACACTTGCCAGGACTTAGATGGTAACCAGTGTCTATCTAACCATTTGTACAACAGTGTATGGTGGTTCTGCCTGCTCCAGGTAGCCCATAGGGTGAAAAGTGTAACAGGGTACATGTAATGTCCATTACAGCAGCAGCCATATCTAACTATGACAATGAGGGGGTGTAGTGAGTGAGAAGGCCCTCAGGGTATTATCAACTACAGGTATACAAACACACATACACTGTTATTCTCAGTAATGCGCACTGACACATTTGTCAGTACTGGGGTCCATAGGTGCAGGTGTTTCTTGGTGTGTAACAGGATATTGTCCATGGAGAGATGAGAAGAGTAGGGGATGTGGGTACAGTGGTATCATGCCACCTGCCATTTGTCAGCAGGCCATTTATCAACTGATGCCACGTGAGTGATCCTTGGGGTGAGAGTTAAATGCAACATCCAATCATCCGGTTGCCTCTTGCAGAGGGCCAGTGAGGTGTTCCAGTTGACATGTATGCAACATATATTATATAACATGGTCAATGTCTGTCTTGGAGACCTGTACTCAAGCATGTTCTGTTGACTGTGGTAGTGTAGTTGAAGTATCCATGACATGTGGTGCATACAGGGTGGGGTTTCCTAGCTGTGGCATTCATAACACAGCTGGGTAGCCATGTCAGTGTCAGTCAAGCATAGATTGCCTGTAAGCAGCCAGGATGGATACCTGACATCTGCACACCTGTACAGAGGACAGACAGACATCAGCTAGCCAACTGGTTATGCATTAGGATGAATGTTTTGACAGATAGACGTCTGACACCGATAGGTATGCCATTGCTACAGGACACCAGCCCTCAATGACATATCCTATAAACACAGTAGTCTACAGTTAATATCCAGGTCAGATTATTTATTTATTTATTATTTATTATTTATTTATTTAAATTTGTTGACCGGGAGTGTCTGACTGGACGTGGGTCCATTTTCAGTGGAGGCCCGGGGAGAAAAGCTCCACAGTAAAATAAACAGACAGTAGTTACATTGGATTACATAGTGATTAACAATTTAACATAGAAATTGCTTACAACATATTTACAGATGAAGAACATAGTACATCAGTAGACAACTAGAATCTTTATCTGTGAAGTACATAACAGGCATTAACAAATGTAACAATGAGAAGTTCCTGCTGCAAAATAAGTACTAGGCTTATGAGCATCTGAGCTTGCTATCATCAAGGTAGTTAGTGGAGGTGAAAGAAAGGTAGTAGTTGGATGGGGTGGATGATATTAGAGTGGGAGTTGCAATGGCATAGCCAGCATGTTTTTAGGTGCACTTTTAATAAAGTTTTGAAGTTGGTGCATGATGGTACAGAGGTAATTGTGGGTGGGAGTGAGTTCCATAATTTGGCTATGGCGCAAGAGAATAGTGCTTCACCAGCAGAGTTATTGGCTTTAGTGATCTGCAAGTGATTTTTGTTGCTGGATCTTAGTGGTCTGGTGGTGCGATAGGGTTGGAGTAGATTCTAGAGGGATGGGACATTTAGTGGATGGTATACTAGTTTGTGGGTGAGTGAGAGTTGATACCACTGAAGGAGGTGAGGGAGTTCAAGCCAGCCCAGTTCAGCAAGTGAGAGACAGTGGTGACTACGGTAGGATGCCCCTGTGGCGAGTTTTGCGATTTTGTTGTAGCAGGTCTCTAGCTTGTTTAGCTCACATTGCCTTAGGTTGGCATATACTGGAGAGACATAAAGTAGGGTGGAGATAAGGTGGGAATTTGCTATTGAAATCTTTGCTGCTTTGGTGAGAAATTGTTTATTTCTGTATAATGCTCCTAGTTTTTTGTGGACTTTTTTTATGGTCATGGATATGTGAATGTCAAATTTTAGTTTATTGTCTATTTCCACTCCTAGCAATTTGGTGTGTTCAGTTGGGTATATAGTGGTGTTGTCTTTTGCTGTGATGTTAAAGTGAGAGTTGTTTTGAGTATGTTTGGTGGGTTGGAAGATGAGTAGTTTAGTTTTGTTTGGGTTGAGTATTAATTGGGCATCGGATAACCATGTTTCAACAGAGGAAAAGGCTTCCTGTGTGACTTTTGCAGTTTGGGTAGGGACTGGGCTGAGCAGATGATGGTAGAGTCATCTGCATATTGGATGAGTGTGCCATGTTTGGTGGCAGAGGCTAGATTATTGGTGTAAACAGAGAAAAGTAGGGGTCCAAGGATGGATCCTTGGGGAACCCCTATGGAGACAGGTAGTTGGGGAGATATGTCATTCTGCCATACAATGGATTGTTGGCGGTCAGACAGGTAACTCTGAAACCAGTTGGTGACTGATTGTGAGAAGGATAGGTTATTGAGGACAGAGATAAGTTGTTTGTGTGGGACCATGTCAAATGCTTTAGGTAGGTCTAGGAAAGTAGCAGAGGAGAGATAGCCATTGTTTTTATGCTGAAGGATAGTGTTAGTAAAGGAGAGTAAGGCAGTGGTGGTGTTATGGTTTGGTCAGAAACCATGCTGAGTACTGGAAAGGAGGTTGTTAGTAAGGAGGTAGTGTGAGACCTGAGAGTGTATGCATCTCTAGTATTTTGGAGAGTGGAGAGAGAATAGCTATTGGGCGGTAATTGGTTAGTTCTGCAGAGGGTCCGCCTTTGTGGAGGGGAATTATATGTGAGACTTTCCACAATGTGGGAACATAACTTTCTGACAGAGATCGGTTAATCAAGATGGATACTGGGTAGGCCAGAGCATCAGCTGCGATTTGTAGGTATTCACTTGGGGGGTTGTCTGCTGCTAATTTGGTGGGTTTAAGTTTAATTAAGAGTTTTTTTATGTTGGAGGTAGGTACAGGAGGAAAAAGTGAAGGCAGTGGGGAGATTACTAGTTGAAGGTGTGGGTTGGAGGGGAGGGGGGTTGTGTTGTTTAGCTAGTGATAGTATGGTTTCGGTGAAGTGTGTGTTGAATGAGGTAGCAATATTTTCTGAGGAGTGAGGGATGTTAGGAGGAGGGGTACTGACTTTACCTAGGTGGAGGATGGAGTTTATGGAGGACCAGAATTGTTTGGGGCTGTGTTGTGAGGAGTCTAGGGCAGACTGGTAGTATTGGAATTTGTCCTGTTTTATTAGCTTTTTGACTCTATTGCGTAGTTCTAGGCATTTCTGTCTAGCTGAGAGGGTTTTGGTTTTGTGCCAGTGCTCCCAGGCTTTATCCCAGTTTTTCATTTCTGACTTAGTGGTGTTCTGTAGCCATGGGGAGGGTTGTGCTTTGGTTCTGGAAAATCTTATGGGGGCATGGTAATTAAGGATGTTCAGGAAGGTAGTATTAAAAGATTCAACTGCGTCATCTAGACTGAGGTACTTTAGAGCATGCCAGTTACATTCTTTGAGAGATGAGATGAATGTGAGTGGGTTAAAGTTTATTTTTTTATGTATTTGACGATAGATGACAGGTTTAGCTTGGTACAGGTATTTTATGAGTAGGAATGTTGGGGAGTGATCACTGAGGCTATCTGATAAGCAGCCTGTTATATATGACTGGGGGTTCTTACTGACTAGTATCCAATCCAGGGTAGAGTGCTTGCTGGAGTTTTTATTTATCCTTGTTGGTGACTGGACTAGTTAGGTGAAGCCATGAAGGTGTACATGATGTGTTGGATTGTTGCCAGAACAGGATTGCCAGTCAATATTGAAATCACCTAAGATGATAGTTTCTTGGGGGAGATGGTGGGTAGACCAGCTGAGGAGGTTTTCTAGTGGAGGGATGTTTTGGCCAGGTGGGAAGTAGCATCCAATTATGTTGATGGTTTTGTTTCGGTTAATTTTGAGGTTGGTATATATTATTTCTTCATTGCCTATTTGTGGAGCTGATGATTTTAAGATCTGGATGTTTAAATGTTGTTTAAATATTATAGCTACACCACCTCCTTTTTTGTTTAGCCGGTCTACTCTTAGTATGCTGTAACCTGTAGGGAGTATTTGCTCACTGGTAATGTGAGGTTTTAGCCAGGTTTCTGTCAGGACAACTATATCTGGGGAGTATAAGTCTATGGTGGCATGGAGTTCATGGACTTTGTTGGATATACTTCTAATATTTAGGCTTAGTAGAAGGAAGTCACTTGGCTTTCTATTGGCTGTAATATGGGAGAAGTTGTGGTTTCTAGTCTGATTATGAGGATTGGGGTTGGAGATGGTAGGGCCAGGGTTGGGGTGGATGTCTCCACTTAGGGCTAGTTTTGATATGCATGAGATTATTAGTTTTCTCAGTTTTTGAATGTGTTTGTTTATAAGGAAATTTTATGATTGTTCTCTGTGGGTAATAGGTATGGTGGGAGGGTTACTATGTTAAGTTGTAGGGATGCTTTACGTTGAGTAATATAGTTGGTAGAATATGTGGGGTGCATAGGGATGGTTCTTGAGCTGGTGGGAGGAGCTGAGTATGGGTGAGACATGGGTGGTGGTGTGAGTAGTAGTACAGTGGTAGTGGTTGAGTGGGGAATGATGGAGCTTTGGTAGGATGTAAGATATGCAAGGAGAGTGCATGCAGTGAGCAAAGGAAAGGTATGCTTGTACATGTCAGTTGAGGAGGTGTGATAGTAGAGGGAATATGGAGGAGGTAGTGTTGGGTTAATGCTGTGGTTGGCTATTGGAAAGATGGGAGGGGTTTGAGTGCAATAAAGGTGGGACCACTGGGGCAGGAGGGAATAGGGGGCAGGGCGGGGAGTGAAGCGGGTAGAGACCCTGTTAGGTTCTTGTATGAGGGGCTGGAAACAATCACAAAGCAAGACAAGTATGTGTTAAGAACAATCACAATTGACCAAGGACTGCTCTGAAACTGTAAGTCTTGTCTTAATTTCTCAGGTGGAAAACCAGGATAACCTTGTATCAGTAGGCTACTGTGGTATAGTTTAAATAAACAAACACACAGTATTGATCAGTTATGGATACTATTTGCTAACAGAAGGTAATAAGAGAAAGTGGAAGATGTGTGTGGTTGTGGGGGGGTGCTGCTTACAGCCAAAGCACAGTGCTCCAGGGAAAATGAAGATTGGCTCAAACAGTTAGACACATACTCAAAGTTAACTGTAGCTGTTTGCAGACAGTTCAGACCCGGACTGCACTTTTCTTATAGGAATGTTAAAGGTGGTACCGCAGTTGAATACTTAAGAGTGGTGTTAGGTCTAGAAAAGAAGAGTACATAGAGGAGTAAGCACTTTTGAGATGGTAAATATATATTATAAAGATTATAAAAAACACACTGAGCAAATAGCTACCACATGCAGGACAATGTCCTGAACCACTACGTAGTATATGCAGATACTGAGCCAATTGGAAGAATATTAGAAAACAAAAACCCAGACAGTTATGCAGCCACAGATAAAAATATAGCGAGCAGCAATCTGTCATGGTTCTCTAATGTGATTCCATCCACCAGTAACAGCACAAACTTATAGAAATAATTTAGACACTAGTATGAGCTGTCTACACACAACACTATTACATGAATAACATTAGTGAACAAGGTGCAGCTATGCAAATAGACCATACATACTATTATACTAGTAACAACTTGGTGCATGCCATAGTAACATCAATAATAAAGCATAAAACATATTAGATGTCTAACACAATTCAACATAAACATATGCAGTTGTAAAATGTCTAATACAATTCAACATAAATAGGCATTTACAGTTGTAAAACACTTACTGGAGATCAATATCAAGTACCAAATACTTAATGACACACAGTTCACACACCAAGAACACGATAGTCAGGACTCAGAGTCCATCTTTGCATGCAGGGGTGTTTGGTTCCATACTACAATCTGCAATCTACTCTTACTTGGGAAAGCACTGTTAACAGTAGTAATGTAATGATAGACTACATGGTGACTGCATATAACCGTGGATACTACCCATGTATGAAATACATTCAAATGGAAAAGAGTGTTCTACAAGCCATATATACTCAGGTGTCCCAGACAGTAGACTCACATCCCTTGCTACTGTAATGACAGCACATAGACGCATGTTATGTACATGGAATTAAATGCAGTTATTAAAGATGTCATTACCCTGCTATTTTATCAGGCTGGAATGTGATCACTGGCTGCCAGGGCTGAGCAATGCTTAGCAGGTTTCAGCATTGTGCAATATAAATACTAAGCAGATTTGCGCACTGGTAAGTGAAGCTGAAATGGTGTAAACGCCTTTTCTTTAGCCCGTACTTTGGCACTGCTTACCATCGAGCAAACCAACTTAAAGCTGCTCAAAATGCCCTTAATCACACTCTATCCAACAATCCTTGTTCTGCCTAGCAACAAAATATACAGCCCTTGCATGACTTGAACCCAGGACCCTGCACACTATTTTCAGATCAGTTAACCACTAAGACATGACAGATACGATGGTGTTTGTTGTTTTTTCCAATATATCTATCAGTACACATACTGAATAGTGACAAACAACTGCTTTGATTTCTACAATTGTATAGTACTTGTTAGTGAAAATATTGTTGAATCAGTATGTTGTTATATCTATATAAACACATATCAGATAAATATGGTATGATACGTCTGGGAAGGTAAATACAACACTCATGTTTACACATAAGGATATGGATATATATATATATATATATATATATATATATATATATATATATATATATATATATATATATATTTTTTAATTTTTTTTATTTTATTTATTTTACATTTGTTGACCGGGCTAGCCTATCTGGATATATAACCATTTTCAGTAGAGGCCCGGGGAGATAAGCTCAAAAAAAAAAAAAAAAAAATATATATATATATATATATATATATATACATATGTAGATATATGTATACATGTACATACACATATATATTTAGACATGTATATATATACATCTGTATATTGCTTTATATATATATATATATATATATATATATATATATATATATATATATACATAGATATATATATTTCTATATGTATATGTATATATATATATATATATATATATATATGTGTGTGTGTGTGTGTGTGTGTGTGTGTATATGTATATATATATATATATATATATATATATATATATATATATATATATATTTATACATACATGTATGTATATATATATATACGTATAACATTTGTCCATAACATGTAGTGGAGTCATACCTCAGAACCAATAGTCACAACCTCTTAGTGCAAGGGGATGTCATGTAAGTATTGCAAGCATACATGTAAAATGTTGCTACTGTAACAGGGGTTGTCTTATCAGAAATGTTGTGTGGGAAGTCATATCTGATACTGACATGTAAGCCATCAGTTACTGACAGACATTATAAGATCATCATAGTGCAGTGCCACACATATCACAGTAATGATCCTGTGGAATAAAGCAGAGATATGACCAATAAATGTGGACAGTCTGATACATTCTGGTCAGACCAGAGGTATACACAGAACTCCTTAGTGCAAGACGTGTGGACCAAGCCTGACAAAGTGGATGTTTACAGCCATGTAAATGGGGATATCACCAAAATACTGGAATAGATAATCTCGCACAGTTTATGCATTCACACACTCCTGTCTGTCCTGACACATAATAACCACAGGAGCAGAGGTCCCAAGCCCACATACTACCCACTAGTTATTGCCATACATCTGTACAGCATCCCACTGCTATGTCAGAAATACACAGCAGATATGCTGGCTCAGCAACAGTACATCTGACACATATCTGGACATCACATCACACTGGGTAAATACCCTGAGCTGCTAGGCATGTCACAGAGCACTGTGCAAACTACAGGCAAACTGCCACAACACTGGCCTACATTTCTTATGGGGGAATACACATGTACTTGCAAATATAGCAGGCTCTACAAGCATGTAACAGCATGGAGTAACAGACATCTGTGTGAAAGTATATACCCAGAACCAATCTGAACACAGCCACAGTCACATATGGTAAGCATAATTAATATTACAGTATATGGACTGTGTGAACAACACCATCCTCATATGTTCCACTCACACACTAACTCTACATATACTGGGCTAATACAAAGTGTATTCCAATGCCTGACTGTGGTATGGGACATGTGTGATTCTGGCCCTACAAACATGTACGCCAGTATGGTACCATAGACTAGAGCAGCATGCAACATCAGATGCAACATCAGATAGAACAGGACCAAGAACATTGACATCTACCACAGTCTGTACACAGGCCATGCTACATATTCACAGTACACACTCTGTCAACAATCACCATAAGTACACAGACCTCACTACTGTACACACTACAACTGAATGTCCAGGTTTTTGTCCTCAAATATAAGACCTACTATACATAACATGTCTAGCAGTCTGATATCTCACTGGCTTGTTATCAGGTGTGATGTCAGTAAACAATGATGTACTGAACATATGCACCTCCTACTGCATGACATATGTACAAAGGTTGACAGACTTGTGGCTGGAGGCACAAACACATGGCTACTATTGACATGTTGCTGTGATAAACTCATACATTTACTGGTGTAACAGCGTTTGTTGTGACATATGTCTTCTGAGGGATATGAAGTCAGTAACTCACATGGATGTCACCATGCACTGACTGTAATCATCAGAGTATGCTAACACATTTCTAAAGATAGGAAATGTGTGAATAACATAACACATTTAAAACTCCAAACTCTGGCCAATCTGCAGATAGCTGTACAGGTGAGAGTTTCCTCAATCACAAAACACTGTCATGCCAGATATTAAATCATGTAGAACAGCCATATCCATACAAACCCTGTTATACCAACATTACTTCAAATGTAGAATAGCAATACCTACATTCTGTCCCCATGTCTTGAACATCCCCCTCCTGTCTCCACAGTGTATGTTGTAAGAGGTATATCCAACTACCCTCTGTGATGCTATTTGTCAAGCAGCCACCTGAAGTCCTGCTCACAGTGAAGTTAAAGGGCCAACACCCACATGAAGTGCTTAGTTATAGGAGTGTGTTTCCATGAAATTATCTATAGGAATGATACCACAGCTGTTCCACATGCAGTTAGCAAGTGGGGCACTGCAATTCATGCATAGGCCATCAGCTGATCATGAGCATCACTTACAAAACTCAAGCTGCTGCCTAAGCAAAGCAGGTGTACTTTTCCACATCCACCAGAGAGGGAGTGAGAGAGAGAGAGAGAGACAGAGACAAAGTAAGAAAGGAAGGAAGTAGGAGAGTAAGAGCCAAGCACGTTTGTGTATGATCCATGGGTGGAGAGTGGTATCTGGGCATTGTGACAGTTGTCTATATTGTGTACTAATCCATACTGTCACATGGTAATTGCACATGGCTTTACACATTTATGGCTGAGGACTGTCGACAACAATCTCTACAATGTTTGAAAAATGTTGGCCTTGTAATGTTGACAATGGGACATGTAGCTCCTCAATATAATATAGCAAAACCCACACTGCAATGGACCCTGTCATTATACAATCACACCAACACCCACACAGAGCACTGATAGCACACACACACAAACACACACTTACCAGTAGTAAGTTTCAACCCCCTTTCTGACTATGTATTGCTATTACATTGTTATGCAGTTATTGCACATGCCACGAAGCTTATATGTTGGAGAGCTGTCCACATGTATCTTTGAAGATGAGTGACATCAGCAACAGTGATAAAGGAGGGATAAGGGAAGTGTAGTACATGTAACTGTCCACAAAAGCAGGTGTCAAGATAGACACACCCACACTCTCTCAGGGAATCACACAAATCACAGTTGGCAGGATCAGAATTAAAACTCTTACCCAACTAGTTTGCTATACTACAGTATTCTGCAGCTATCACATCTGCCACAGAGCTTATTAGACTGACATATGGCCAAAGGATTATTTCAAGGTGACTGACATCAGCAGGTGTGCTACAGTAGGGCAATGGAAGGTGTAGTGAGTATAAATGGCTTCAAAATAATTAATCTCCACACAGACGCACCCACACACACCCACACACACCCACACACACACACACACACACACACACATACACTTGGCAGTACTGAGATGCATGGGTTTATTGCTTCACAGGTGTGTAGTAGTTGACTGTGCCTGAAAGCTGTACAAGGCTAGGCAAAGGGAATACCTTGGCATCAGGCCACATAACAATCGTCTCCAGTGTGGCTCAGGGGTGTAGTCCCTGGATTAGCCTACACATGTGGGTAATGTATTCACCATCCACTCATCTGGGTTACTATTGTGGGTGGTCAGTGCTGTGTAATGCTTGCCATGTATGTGATCTATAATCCATAACATGGACAGTGTCTGGGTTGTGCACATGTCCCACATGCATGTTCTTTGTATGTGGAAGTGTACTTGAGGTATCTGGGGCATGTTATGTGGACAGATTGTTATCATCTGATGTGGCATTTCTGACCTCATTTGGTGAGACCTGGCTATGGAACTGAGGTTGTGCCTGCACCTACACAGACAGCATGATACAGGTATTCAGTGGAGTTATTGGCATCTGTCCATACAGGGCATGTGTATAAGGCATGGTATTCCCTTTGTGGGTTACATTTGCAGACTCTACAGTTGTTTCAGGTGTCCAATGGGGAACATAGCAAATGACCACTGTAAGCATTTATTTGCCTACTATAGGGATGGAACAAGGTGCCATGTCTTTTTACTTGCTGGATAACACACACTCAGGCAGGGGATGTTACACATCACAGTACATTGTGATGTCAGTGGCAGTGTTGTGGTTAACAGGCATGTAGTCCACTGCAATCACACCATGGTTACTATTTGTGGGCAATATGCAGGGAACTACCAATATAGTTTTTGTTACCTAGCCAAGTGTATTTGTGTATGAGATATGGGTGGAGAGTGTTCTCTGAGTAATACAAGGGTTGCCTATATTGTTCACCAATCCATAATGTCACATGTAGGGCTATGGAATGTCTGCACCAGCCTCTCTGCTGTTTAACATCAGTTGTCCTTGTAAGGTGGACATTGTGACATATAGTAGGTCCTCAATATAATAATTTGGCAAAACCCACACCACAATGCATCCTGTCATTACACAATCACAGCAACCTCCACACAGGATACTGATGACAGACACACTTACTTGCCAGTACTGAGCTTCAACCCCCTGCCTAGCTATGTATTGCTACTACAGTGTACCACATTTATTGCACATGCCATGGAGCTTATTGGATGGATGCTGTCCCAAGGTACTTCTAAGGAGTCAAACATCACCAGCCCTGTAAATGCTAGCATTGGGTGATATAGTGGGTGAGAGATCCCAACAATAATTTTACCCTACTCACACATCTACATTTGTAAGGCGTGAGGCTCAAACCTCTATCTAACAACCTTTATGGACCATTATGGTTACACATTTACTACATGCACCACTGACCTGGCATGGTTTTAGCTTTGCAACAGATACTTGTAAGGTGGATGATATCTGCAGGACTGCTAAAGTCAGGCTCTGAGGTATGTACTGGCTGTAAATGGGGCCAAAATCTTTGATGTACTCACACAAACTCTTGCCCTAGATTAGATTTAAACCCATAGCTGTGTAGTTACTGCTATTACATTGTTCCGCATTTATGGCATGCACCAGAGTGATTAGAGGGCTAGCCCTTCTCCAAAGGTATATTTCAAGGTAGATGACATCAGTAGGCTTGCTAAAGTAGGGCAATGGGAGGTGTTGTGACTGTAAATGTCCTCAAAAGCATTACTATCTACACACACAGAGTTTCACAGTTGCCATGTTGCTGATTAGAACTCCTACCTAACTAGTACATCACACTACAGCATTGCAGAGTTATTGCATGTGCCACAGAGCTTACAGGGCTGATTTTTTTCCAAGGAGGTATTTCCAGGTGACTGACATTAACAGGCTTGCTAAAGTAGGGCAATGGGAGGGGTAGTAACTGTGAATCTCCTCAAAAGCTTTACTCTCTATACAGACAGAAAGTTTCACAGTTGCCATGTCAGGGATTAGAACTCCTACCTAACTAGCACATTACACTATAGCATTATGCAGTTATTGCATGTGCCACAGAGCTTACAGTGTTGAGGTTTGTCCAAGGAGGTATTTCAAGGTGACTGACATCAGCAGGTTTGATAAAGTAGGGCAATAGGAGATGTAGTGACTGTGAATGGCCTAAAAAATCATTACTCTCTACACATACATGCAGTTTCACAGTTGCAATGTGTGGGATGAGAACTTCTACCTAACTAGTACATTACACTATAACATTATACAGTTATTGCACATGCCATGAAGCTTACAGGTTTTAATCTTGTCCAAGGAGGTATTTCCATGTGAGTGACATCAGCAGCTTGCTAAAGTAGCGCAATGGGAGGTGTAGTGACTGTGAATGGCCTCAAAAGCATTACTCTCTACACACAAACACACAGAGTATCAAAGTTGCCATATCTGGGAGTAGAACTCCTACCAAACTAATTTGTTACACTACAGTATTATGCAATTATCACATGCGCCATGGAGTTGATAGGGCTAGCCCTTCTCCAAAGGTGTATTTCAAGGTGAATGATATCAGCAGGCTTGCTAAAGTAGGGCAATGGGAGGTGTAGTATCTGTGAATGGCCTCAAAATGATTGATCCCTACACACAAAAACACACTCGCAGTTTCACAGTTGCCATGTCTGGGATTAAAACTCCTATCTAACTAGTAAGTCACGCTACAGCATTACACAGTTATTGGACACACCACAGAGCTTGTAAGGGATGATCCTTCTCCAAAGGGGTATTTCAAGGTGACTGACATCAGCAGGCTAGCTAAACTAGGGTAATGGGGAGTGCAGTGTGTGTGAATGGGCCATAAACCATTCCTCTGGAAACACGCACAACACTCAGTCACACCAAACTTTACATTTCACAGGACTGGGTATACGACTGCTAGATGAATAATGACTTGTACTGTCATGTTACACAGTTATCACAAGCACCACAGACACTATAGTGCTGAGGGATATCAGAAGCAAATGTCTACAGTGATAGACATCGGCACATCATGTGATATTGGCCAACTGGATGTGTGGTGGATAGGACAGGCCTCATGATGGGAAGCTCTTTGTCACTGTCTGCCTCTCTCTTCCCCACATCTATGTTTGGGTATGTTTGATCTATTATATTGTGTTGTCCTTGGATATATGTGTGTATTTCTATCCGATGTGTGTGCAAAGCAGGAATGGTGTGCAATGTGGTGTGTGTGCACAGAAATCTGCGACTGACAGATATGTAGAGTCCACTGTTATTGTCAGACATGGGCTTCATTTCTCTAAGTGTGGGAGCATACCCAGCATGACCTTCTGTATTGAATGTGTGAATCCATTACAGGTAGGTTGTACTCCAGTGCAGTCATATGTGTTCTACACCTACAGCTAACAACCTGTTTCTGCAGGATATCTGTAGATAGGTTGACAATATGGAGTCACAATGGGCAAAGGATAGTGGGATACTGTAACTAATTGTGTCTGTGCTGTTTGTGCTACATGGTTTTCGTGTTAGCAGAGATATTCAGATATATGTACTGTTTTACACTGTGATGTATTATGTCATCAACTACTGGCAAATATACTTATTTGCTCACAGTAATTACTTGGGGAATACAAGATGAATGAAGCTGTGTCCATTATTGTGGTCTGCAGCCTACATATTCTTGCATACTCATGCCATTATGGAGGGGGAGCTGCAGACACTTGCTGATAGGTCTGTGTAAATGGTTCATCACCTTGGTACTGTTGTGGCTGAGGATCCCCGGCTTGTACATCTATCAACATGACAGAATGGCCATATCCTTCTGTGGGCATACCTCTCAGTTGTACCAATTGACACAGGTTACTCAAAAGCAGGGGTCATATATCTGGTCAGTTCCCTTTCACATTGTGGTTTACGAGCAGGTTTGTAGCCACCCATTACTGGGTTCGCAGGCAGGGATAGTTTGGGCACACACCAGAGTTTCAGACTTCACACACTCCATGACGTCTATGCTTCTACACCCCCCCCCCTGTTATTCTGTCCTCTTCCTAACATTATAATAGCAATATCTGATAAGTATCCCTATAGTTATCCCTTCATCCCAGTGGTATTTAGGGGTTGGTCTACAGTTCATGCAGTAGGACATGGTGGACATGCTACTTGGATTTGTCGACATGGCCTTGCATTTTTTTTCTGTGGACTGTGTTCTGTTGTTATTTGGGACTCCATGAGATAACATAAATTGGCAGTATGGCTGAAGTGCAGGCCTTTGACAGAGGACTGTAGGGCATTTGATAGTGATACAGGCCATCTGTAGCAGCCCAGTGCATTCTGTCACTCCTACAGTCCCAGGCTGCAAACCACTGGATTCCAATGTGGTGACAGGGTAGGTGTGCAAGGTGTCAATGGCAATAGTTTATGTTCTTATTAATCCATTGATATGGATGCTGGCAGGGTGCTGTTTAAAGCTAGGGACACACCTGCATGGGACACCTCTTCAGCATGCTGCATTCTGTGAGTATTCCCATACAGAAGTAGGGATCATACTGTACTCATTCCCAAAAGCAGGGATATGACCTGTGATGAGCCTGTGGTTGATGGTGGAGTGAGCTGTGTGTATGTGTGCTATGGAAGCTTCTTACAGCTGACTCACAGATATACCTGGGACATTCCTGTTATGCTGGCTTGTGTGGGGACATCAACAGTTTCTCAGTACTTTATAACTGTGCCTTTTGTGGTCTGGCAGTGATTGGCCAGACTACATCAGTTTTCCATACTACACAGACAACTAATGTGCTACTAACCTGTATGTACAATTCCAAAGGTGTGTGCAGTTGACAGTTACATTTTATGTACTCTGTCTAGGGTACTTCCACCTGTGTACTGTGTGTATGTCTGGGCCCACATTCATGACATGTCCATCTTTCAGATGGTGACAGATATTACATCTGCACAATGATTATGGATTATTGATGGATTGGGTCTTCGTAGGATGCATTGTGTTTGGCACTGCAGTTGTCAGAACATGGCCCTGTCATCAACAGTACTGGCCATAGGCCACCGGGACACAACCCTCCATGCCTACATGCTGACCACTTCCACACAGTATACAACACACAACAACCTAACACACAGAGCCCTGCATATTGTACATGTAAATCAATCTATCTTGCTAATTTGGCCAGCTCAGGTAATCTGTGCTCCACTGTTATTAAACCCACACATGCATGTTACTACAGTTCTACATAGGATTGTGGGGGTGGGGGCACACCTGACAACTGCAAACATTTGCTGACTGTACTGGTATTTCAGGTACTCTACTGACTTCCATTTCATTCTGTATTCTGACCTATCATGCAGACTAGAGGCACATCAGTGGAGTACAGATCTTAGGTTTTACTGACCTACATTTCAGTTTCAGACTTCTTACCCCTCAGAACTAACATCCAACTACCTGACCTGTTGCAGTCTGTCTGTGTAGGTCTGGAGGGGGGATGTTCTCCATTGCAATCAATCAGAGGCCTTTGCACAGCCATTCTTTGTGATCATCTACACCTGACCTGCTGGCTGTGACTGTTGTTGGGTATGTGAGCCTCACTGACATGCATGAGTGTGTCCTATGGACACACATTTGGCCCACCACATGTCCTGCAGTGGGATTTGTCACCTTGTCTCGTACTGCCTGCTATGTTGACACCAGTATTTGTTATGGATTTCATGCTGCCTATATAGGTGTCTAATATCTTCTGCCATCCCATTCAGCCTCCCGATTCCCTTGCATGCTCATATCTGTACCATAGATACTAGTAGCAGAACATACTACTCCATTCACCAAATGATAGGGAGAGTGACTTAGCTTGTTGATGTGCCAGTACTGAGGATGGTGCTGGAGGGCTGACTATGTCGGATGCACATAGTACACTCCCTATACATGGTAAAGCATAGGTAGTGTCATGTTTGGCATCCCTTTTACTGTGTGTGAGTCAGAGAGAGGTGTCATTCCCTGGGTTCCTACCATGTCAGTGTATGTGCTGTGCGTTGCCTCTTTGCCAAAGCCTGGGAATACTGGGCATGCCTCCTGCTGCCTACAGGGGCAGGCTTAGGTTGTTCCTCCTCTGAGTCATCCTGTGCCTGTGCTGGCCTTGGCAACGGTGGGGAGCTGTGTGGCCCTGCCCCATGCTGTTCCTGCTGCAGCTGTTTCCCCAGGATCATATTATGTAGCATGGCACATACAATGAAAATTTGTGTGCATGTAGCTGGAGAGCACTGCAAGGCTCCACTGGATATGTCCAGGCACCAGAACCATAACTTGAGCATCCCAAACACATGCTCTACTTTGATTCTGGTTTGTGCATTTGCCTCAGTATGGAGTTCTTGTTCAGGTGTATGTGCATTTCTGATGGGTATCATCAGCCATGGCTCCAGTGCGTAACCAGCATCCCCCACTAGGTGGCAATATGGGATGCCCCTACTGTCAAATCTCTGGTACAGCTGCATCATATGCCCGATGTGGGAGTTGCGATAGCTTCCAGGGCTGCCAGCACATACATTCATTATAATGCCCTGGGCATCGCACATGACCTGGCAGTTGATGGAGGGGAAGCCCTTGTGGTTTATGTAGACTCTACCCCGCTTGCAGGGTAGTGATTTGATAGGTATGTGCGTGCAGTCTATAGCACCCACTACCTCAGGGTATTCTGCTATTTGGTGGAAGAGACACATATTGCTGGTCAACGCCTCACGGATGTTGTGAAAATATATGTGCTCACTGGCATGTGCTGACATGGCATCCAGGACCTGGTGGAGTACCCTGGATGCTGATGCCTGCGAGATCCCCATGATATCCCCAGTTGGTCTTTGGAAAATATCTGTGGCTAGTATTCTTAAGCCTACACATATCTTGGTATCCACTGGGATGGGCTCCCCTCTGTTGGTTCTGTGTGTGAGGTGTGGTCGGTACAGTTCAACAATTTGCTGTAGGAGGTCCCTGTCCAACCTATTGCACTCCACTATCTCCAGCTCATGTAGCCCCTGGTAGGATACCCTGGGTCTGTACTCTCTTCTCCTTCTCCTCAATGTGGGTTGGTCTTCAGCATTCTCATCCTCACCACTCTCAGCCTCTTCCATATATTGATTTATGAGAGTGACAGCAGCCCCTATCATTTTGTTGGTTTTGATAGGTAAAATTTCCCCATTTGTGTACACCAGCGGTGTAGAGTTTGTGAGAAAAACCAGAGTGAAAGGTGTTTGCATAGTTTATAGTAGTGTGCTAGGCTGGGCTGGGCTGCTGCTTGTGTAATTGGCTGATTCTGATACATTTCACCTGCCAGCTATGCTAGTCTAGCTTGATTACCTTCCTACTCTGTTTTCCTTTCCCATTGCCTTCCAGTTTAAGCCCCAAGGTGCGCCACACAAACCCAATGCTCAAATGTGAATGGAACTATTTCCTGTTTTTTTTTTTTTTTTTTTTTTAAACCTGGTGCATGATGCACACACCCGTTTAGGCAATTAGGCAATGTAACCACTGCTAGGCAGCTTCAGACACACCCCCTTCCTTAGCTGTGCTTGGCTAAGGGCAAACATGGGCCACTGTGCTCCAGTAAGTTTACAGCAGTCATAACACTCCCCCTCATGAGGTCATCTAGCTCTTAGGCTTAGACCATGGTGTTATTGCACCTAACAGTTGGGTGCAAGCTAGCACTTTGGGGAAATCTGTGATTCAGTATCATTCCCCTCATTTGCATATAACTGACTGCTAATGCACGGTTACAAAACAGACACTCAGCCTTCCCCCTTAGCAACCACTATTCCATGGTCTTGTTGTGTTATGCATGCCACTGACTATTATGGCAAAATAATGATTTTGGTTTAAAAGCTTATTTCCAGCTTTTTTTCTTATTTTTGGGCTGATCCCATTTCCGCACTGCTGCCCTATGCTTAAACTACCAAAATTGGCCAAAAAAAAAAGTTATGTTTTATAATTTTGAAACTATTTTTCATGCCTATGACCATATATTTGGCCATTGGCATGCCTAATCCTTATAATGCATGCTTTTTTACGAGCTGTCATGCCTCCATTTTGTAGTTTGCAGAATTGTATTCAGCTACTGGCTGAATACATTTCTGCAATCTACACTATTCCTGCACGGACGCCTGCCTGCTTCCTGGATCGCAAATTCACCTCATTTGCATGGTTTTCACCAGCAAATGAGGTAATTAGCATACAGGGGCTGTGTCCATGCAGGAATAGTGCAGTAGTGCTCATGCACGTGCTGGGAGCTCATTCCTGTAATGCACGTTGGCCATATTGCCCGCAGCAGCTCTTGCACTAATTTCTGCACCCTGGTGTGTGTGCGTGCATGTGTGTGTGTGTGTGTGTGTGTGTGTGTGTGTGTGTGTGTGTGTGTATGCGTGCGCGTGTGTGCATTGTATGTATATATATATATATGTATGGGAACACTTCACATAATCGAATTACTGAAATCTCGAATTTCATATGGTCGAGACCATATGATCGAGATTTCAGTAAATCGAATATGTGTAGTGTTTAAAAATAAGAGTTTACTTACCTTAATACATTGCGTGCACACAGAGGGAAGGATTCTTGTATGCTCTGTGTGTACGTAATGTTTTATTTTTTTTGCAGTGTTGACAGGAAATGAGAAATCTCCCATTTTGCGCTTCCGCATACAGCGCAAGACGGGAGATTTCCCATTTCCCCACTGTAGTGCGTTCTTGGAGTTGGTATATTTAAGTAGGGGGGGTGTGGGGGGCACAGCCCCCCACATGGTGGGTGCAGGGGCGGCAAAGCCCTCCTGCAAAAGTGAAGTTTGTCTTTTTTTTTTTGGTTTCGCTTCAGAAGTTCGAGTTTACGAAACTCGATCTTTTGGTTTCGGTTATTTGCAGTTTGAGATTTTGTAAATTCGATCTTCTGAAGTGAATCCATATGTATATATATATATATATATATATATATATATATATATATATATATATATATATATATATATATATATATATATATATATATATATAGACATATATATAGGGGGATGCATTTTAATTAATTTGATTTGCTTTTAACCATGGTAGAATGCTGATCATGATGGACCAAATTGTGGAATAGAGTAATCATTATAAGATTCAAAATGGGCATAGTAAACTCTTTAGAATAAGCTTTTAAAGGATAGAATTGGCCACTGTCACTTTCAGTGAGAAATTAAGTTTGTTGAGTTTTGGAAGTGTTGCAGTGAGAATGATCAAGAATGATCAACTGTTTATGGAAAGCTTTGCTTGTATGAAGGTAAATGGGGTATTCTGCTAATGTCAAAGCTTTCTGAAATATTGAAAGCTTCACCATTAATTGCAGAAGGGTTAAGTTTAGAGTGATTGCTACAAAAGAGTGATAGATTTAGTGTTTTATGTTTGTTTTATTGATGCTGAAAATTGCTGCTATGACATCTTTAAAAACTGATCACACAATGAGTCTCTACCCATGTTAATGTATAAGTTACAATATTTCCATGTTATTTACATCAGCAGGATAGCTTTATATCCTAGGAAGGCATGTTGTCTGTTATGGCTCATAAATGGAGCACCCTATGTTGTGGGTTATGTTATGTTATTATTTATTTGTAAAATCATAATGTATTTAACTAGCCACTCTTCTAAAGAAGTATGTTGTTGTTTGATTCCTTATAATGATTTTCTTGGGTACATAAATTGTCAGTACCTGCATTGCCAGAAATTTCAAAAGTGATCATGAAGAAAAACTGAGTCGACAGTACAACTAAAATATCAAAAACATGTTATAACATTTCTGTTTCTGTTTTTTTTTCACCCACTTGCAGTTTTAATATCAAGAGTACAACTAAAAGTAAAATTAACTGTAAAACAATCAAAGTATAGTAATTCATGTTACTACAAGAGGTGGGTTTGAATTATTTGGTATCTATATGGCATCTGTATCGATCTGAACAATTCACTTAGCTAGCAAGTGCTCACAGGTTACCAAAAACAAGCAGTTATGTTTAGTGGGTTTACTTGGTTAACTATTAACTAATATTTTGTATATTCAAATCTGCCTGGAACTCTCTGCTTTCAAACTATAGCTTTGAATGTATTTATCAGAACTTCATGAAATTTCAGAAGTAGTTATCAAAAGTCATCTAAGTAAAGATCACATGTTAAAATCAATTAAATAAAATAAAAATGGACTTGTGCAGCACCAATTTTAGGAGCATTTTTCCTCCAGCACCTCCTCACCTGACTATACTAATTCCAGGGTCACACGGCTGAGGATTACTACCAAAAACTCTAAAATAGCTAAGGTCCTTCTCCACATTTAAGCGGCTATTAACACTAAACTCAGACTGCAAATGCAGTTCGCATATTTGACAGGGCATTTTTCCCAGCATTGAAATGTACCCATACATTTTATACACTTCTCCCATTAAGAAAACAAAACAAATTGCAACAGTGTACAAAAATACTGAAGTCTATGTTCAGACAAACACAAGGAATAGCACTATGATATACTGGGATCTAATATCACCGGATCCAGTGAAACACTATGCTCCAACTTTATTCATTTGAGTTTTTAGTTTTAACTTTTTCTAGTAGCTCAAGAAATCTCTTATCATCTCTTCTATTGACTAACCTTATTCTATAACAACATCTGAAATATTACAAAAGAAACCTCCCACTGCTTGGTACGATAAAGGCTGTCCTCCACCACAAATACGAAAATAGAGCTGGAAATAACTGAAAGATGATGATGGTCAAAAACCAAAGTCTTTATTTGCTGGACACACAACAGATTGAGCGGGCTTTCGTCTCTTATCGTGAGACTTCCTCAGAATCTACTGTTAATACAAGTGGTCTGTTTAAATACTCTCATAATGACCAATTATTTACCATGGTAATAATTAGTGGCAGTTCTAAGTAAATTAAACAACCCTTCATATAAAAAATCTGCTTGTAAATTACATATAATAAAATCACATATTGTCAATAAAATATTATACATAAAACATACATATCTATTTAACCATATACATATCTAAAAATATATTTTTAATACATATATATATATATATATATATATATATATATATATGTGTGTAAAATTGTATAATTATTGCATAAATATTGTGTAAATATGAAAATGTATGTAAAAACATTTGTAGCATCTAACATGACATAAAAAATCTACTTAACATAAAAATCTTGAAGGCAGGTAAACCTATGCCATTAATAGCCTATAATATGCACACGTGATGAAGCATAAAAGAAACTTATTTGTATGTAACCACTTTTGTGAAATACTGTATTGTTTAAAATACTCAACTAGTACTATATTGATAAACCTAATTATTCCAGTTACTTAAAATACATATGGATGTGGCACAATCAATAATCAAATTATCAACTTATACTCTCTATTTCAGCATAGAACTACCATTTGAGAAAGACATCTTGTCAGGTATGACATATTTAATGATCTAGGCATGTATTAAAGGAAAGAAGAGAAGACATTTGTTTAAAGAAGTTTTTAAGGATGGTTATAATGTGTCACATCCATATGTATTTTAAGTAACTGGAATAATTAGGTTTATCAATATAGTACTAGTTGAGTATTTTAAACAATACAGTATTTTACAGAAGTGATTACATACACATAAGTTTCTTTTATGCTTCATCATGTGTGCATATAATAGGCTATTAATGGCATAGGTTTACCTGTCTTCAAGATCTTTATGTTAAGTAGATTTTTTATGTCATGTTAGATACTACAAATGTTTTTACATACATTTTCATATTTACACAATATTTATGCAATAATTATACAATTTTACATATATATCTGTATTAAACATATTTTTTAGATACGTATATGGTTAAATAGATATGTATGTTTTATGTATAATATTTTATTGACAATATGTGGTTTTATTATATGTAATTTACAAGCAGATTTTTTATATGAAGGGTTGTTTAATTTCCTTAGAACTGCCACTAATTATTACCATGGTAAATAATTGGTCATTATGAGAGTATTTAAACAGAACACTTGTATTAACAGTAGATTCTGAGGAAGTCTCACGATAAGAGACGAAAGCCCGCTCAATCTGTTGTGTGTCCAGCAAATAAAGACTTTGGTTTTTGATCATCATCATCTTTCAGTTATTTCCAGCTCTATTTTCATATTTGTGGTGGAGGACAGCCTTTATCGTACCAAGCAATGGGAGGTTTCTTTTGTGGTGTGGTTCCTTGTTGGTATTGGGCTTGCCAGTACCTACTGTTTCAGTGAGAACATCTGAAATATTACCTAATCATGGAGAACTTCTATCATTTCTGCAACATATCTCAGAGACTCTTTAGGTGCTGACAAAATTTTTCTAGCTTTAAAATGGAAAAACATCACACTTCCCCTATCATTAGGCAGTCTGCTTCTTAAATATGCCTATACACTCCTCTCTGCTTGCTTTCTCAGACTTATCCATGAAAGAGAATTGAACTTGTCTTGGAATGTAAAGGTATAAATTCTTCCAGTTTACAGGGCAGTTAGCTCATGAACCATAATCAACTTTCCACTCCCCTCCCCAATTTAGCACCTCCTGCCTCCATGAGGACAAAATAAGTCAGGCCAGGAATACATTTATGGGCACCTATGCAATCATTAAAGTTCACCTTAAATGATGTAAGTGTTTGTCTTTGTTTAATATGTAATGGAAGATTATAACAGAGACAAGAGAAGTTATAAGTAATGATTTTTTTTATCTGTATGATGTGTTCAGATTGTATTCAATAACTGGTCTAATCAGGGCAAAGTATAGAGGAATAATAACTTTTTTTTTTTTAACCTGGATGAGATGCATTGTTATTAATTGGGCTAGATATAGAAGTATTTCCTGACTACTTCTCAGATCTCCAATTGTGTAATACAGACATATGTCTGACTAAATTTTAAGATAACTATAATCTTTTTATTGTCATTCACTAAGCATCTGATACTGTGTTACTACAGCAAAAGCTAAATTATAAAAAATAAATTATGCATTAGAAATGGGCTTAGACTAAATACAAAGAAAAAGTAGCACTGTCACTTTTGATAAAGAAATCTCAACAGCATCTTACAGTTTAGACAGTAGCCCACTATAGATTGATGCAACTGCCAGAGATCTCAGCACCGGTGTAGACAACTCCTTGTCCTCTGACCACCAAATGTGACCCCATTTGTGAGCCCTGGAGAACATCGCTGGTCACCATTTTGCTTTCTGAGGTGGCACATGCTGTTTTAAAAAGGTTCTATTTGCCAGCCAGTCTGCTAAACATCTTGCAACATGAGGCAGTTACAGTTAGGCCTTTAAGTTTATTTGCAATTCTAGCATGAGGGATAGCCTCAAAAGTCTTAGCCAGATCTAGGCATCCCATACAAACTGCAATGCCACTACCCACTGTTTCAGTGACTTTTTCAAAGCAGTTTACTAAACTCTCTTGGTCAGGAATGGAAGCCATCTTAGAAGAAGTTGGGATTTGATCTTGGTGACAACTTAATATAAATACTACAAGTCCTCAGTAGCCTTGAGCACTTTTTCTTCATGTAGCTTTCATTGGTTATTTTGCTTCCATTTGTTCTATTTACAGCATGGGGCTGTGCTGAGAGTTGCACTGTTATAGTGGTATTACAATAACAGGTAATACATGTAAGTAAAATCCCATCTTCTTATACTACAGAAAGGATACCTTAGCTAACATCAGTGAGTTATTTATCCATTTCCACTTTGTCTAAGCTGCTTGCCTTGAGTTGATAAGCTTCCAATTTGATGCACTGATCTCCGGAGCCTGAGTAAAAATTGCACAAAGCAGCATAGGCTTATCTGAACATAATTGTTAGCTGCTTCTCAGGTTGCAGGATATTTAAAATCACTAAAGCCATCAAGTCCCTTCACTCCAGGTACCCATATGACTTGATCATTGCACATGTGGAGTGAATGACTTGAGATGCACCTCCGTAAATCATACAGACAGGGACATGATGAGCTCTCAGAATATGCATATGAAAAGGGAGTGAACCTAATATGGATCAGTAACCAGCCATTAGCAACAATGATGCCACAACACAAAAAGAAGATAATTGACTTTAATTGCTGTCTTTATTGCATGCTCTCATAAGTCATCTCAATGCCACCCAACCTACATTAGTACTATCAGCAGACCCGTGAGTGTGGGGCCTAAATGAAAACCCTACAAGCTAGAGCATGTGTCCTTGTCATGATATATGTCACTCTGCTTACTTTAGAATGTAAACATGGGGATCAGAAGCCCTGCGTGTGTTGGGTCTCTTAGAAGGGAAGCACTCCCATGGGTGTCATAGAAGGGAATCCCTGCCAAAGTGGATCATGCTGAAGCCAACAGAATTCAGGGATCTGAAGGGGAGGATATTAAAGGAACAGATGCTGGAGGAGCCAGAAGTCAGTGGTAGCTGGCCAACAAATGTATTTAAATCAATTATGTTGTTTCCACTCCATATCTAGCAAGCATAACATTATCCTCTTAAGCAAACATTTTCTGATCCATGGTTTTACATGATGTTATGTATAAGTCAGCAGTTTGCATATAGATTGTTTCAGTTATCTCTCTTTGACTATTTAAGGAAATATTCTACTAAATTTTGTGCTGGTATCTACGTTATACACAGAGCTTTACTAATTTGAACTTCTCTTCCAAGATTATCCCCCATATTTAAATTTTTCTGTGTCACTTACTTGCACACTAAGTGCCATTGTCACTACTTGCCAACAAAAAAAAAATATTTTTGAGACGTCTTTGAACATGTATATTATTATAAATTGTATCTATATTATTATAAACTGTATAATTGTTTCTTTTATTCTGTCCAATACAACACAGTGATTTGCATTTCCACAGATTCCACACCCTTGATTACTCACAGAAAATGTATATTATTATGCTTTTATAGTTGTAAATTTTACAGTAATCAATGTGTTACTCATGCCTGTTATGTTCCTCATGATTCTTATGACTAACTTTTGCCTGTTTCTCAAGTATCCAGCTTTTACACCTCACAATCTGCTTCATGCAGTTCTAGTTCCTAACTGCGGTCTTCTTACCGAACCAAAGTAGTTCCATTTGCTCTGTGCATATTTATTGTTTTAACTTTAAATTTGTCTCTGCAATGGTTAAGTGATTTATAGTATAACTAATAACTAACGTCTGAGTATGTGTACTAACTGTTGATTAAACATTTAACTCTCTTTGGCTTCTGAATATTTTATTGGCTGCATGTACTTCTGATTGTGCATTCATCTATTTTGTTTTCCTGCCAGTTGTTCCAACATTACTTCCTTCTAGATAGTAAGTGAGATGCATTAACTATGCTGTCTTACTCAAGTAATCATTGCATGTTTTATGTATTGTTGCCTGCCTTTAGGCCTGGGTTGTGGCTGAAAAGGGGCACGCATCATTCTACTCACCCACACAATATATAAATAAATACATTCATTTTCTGCTCATTTCTCATAGCACATGCAGTTCTTTCTCATAGTACTGAATCCTATAACTTACCAGATTAACCATGTCTGCCCTTTCTCTTTCATTCAGTTCAAAAAACATCAATACTTCCTTCTAATCTTGTACCCTTATGAGGAATGAATGGCTAACAAATGTTTGATTTTAAATGGCATCACAATAACGGAAATTCATTTTGTTACTGCAGCACTTTCTCTTTCTTCAATGTAAAACTTGCTATGTAATTCAGAAATACCTAATGCACTGCAGAATGCCATTCACAGTAGTATTGTACATTTTGTTAACCTCATGTGAGTCAGTGGCTACTGTACTGTTGCAGTGATATGAAGGCACCATCCCATAGTACAAACAGTGGTCTTGTTGGTGGAGATGCTTGCAAATGCAACAGTACAGTTGCTCGGAAAATTCTACTTAGCTTTGTGCTTTCTCTTGGATACAATGATGACATATGTGTAGTACAGTAGGGCAATTCATATAATAGCTCTACTGCATTATTTGGGGACTGAAGTGGAAAAAGTGTATGGCATAATTTAATGGCATGCACCCATTCACTTCATTGGAGGGATTTGGGTTTGTAGTACCACATAAAGTAAGTACTGTGAAGCCTTGTATGTGTGCGTGTGTGTGTGTGTGTGTGTGTGTGTGTGTGTGTGTGTGTGTGTGTGTGGTTGAGCATAAGTGTGTATGTGTGTGTGTGTGTGTGTGTGTGTGTGTGTGTGTGTGTGTGTGTGTGTGTGTGTGTGTGCACGTGTCTGCATGTGTACATACATAGTCACATGTGAGTACATGAGGGGCATGTTCACTATGCTTTGAATGTCTGTGTGTGCGTGGGTGATTGGGTATGTGAGTGTGCATGAAAGCTGGTGTGTCTGTGAGCAAGGATGCAAGAGCAAGGTTGTATGTGCATACTTTCATGTGTGTGAATGTAAGGGCATTTTTTGGTCTAGTTTGCATGTCTGTGTGTAGGGAGGTGACTGAGTTTGTGAGTGTGCGTGAGAGTTGGTGTGTGATTGTGTCTGTCAGTCAGTATCTGTCTGTATGTCTGTGTATTTGTTTCTGCATGTCTGAAAGTGGCTGTACAGCTTCTTTGCATGGACTGCTAGGGTGAGTACTAGCATGGTTAGCTCTAATCGCTCTGGTGTTCATTTCAGAGACATGATAATCATATTTTAGTAAGATGCTGCCCATTGCAGTTTCATGTCTCTGAATCACAGTATATTACACTACAGGGCACTGCAGCTTCGCCCAGATAGTGCTGGTGATGATATTTTTGTGAATCCTAGCCTTGGACATATTACACATTTTCAGGGTTCCTCCCCCTGTAACATGCAGAAAGGCAGTACACTATATGCTTTCAGGATAACATATGTGATTCTTGCTATCTGAAATAAATCATATTTCTGCATTCCAAATGTCTAGTTCTTGGGCAAATTGTCACAAAGAGATACATTTTCTGCAGCCTAGAGTTACGGCTTCTCTTAAACAAAAGATGAATGATGTATTTACAACTACTTGTGACACCATTTAACATGCTGTATTCAAGAATATGAGCGGTGTGATAAAGGTCAGATCCTAGGATTCATTAAAAATTGTGTAGGCTTTGCGCAAAGCCTACACAATTTAAGTGTGTTAGCATGATGAGCAACAGCACTATTTGAATATGCATGCTGCCTTTCATGCCTGCACAGTTGCAAGCACCTTTTCATGGCCGGCAGTGGAGTTCATGACCAAGGAAAGGTACTTGCAAGCACGAGCACAGAATGTGCACAAAACTTAATATACAAGCATGTGCTGTAGCCCAGAAATACTGAGGCCAAGTACAGTGAAAAAATTCTGAGGTAGGGGAAGTGAAATTGGGAAAAGGTAGTCAAATACTGCAAGCAAATGTGCTGAAGTATCAGAGAAACATTTGTAACATATAAATACCGTCATATTGATGTAATCATAATTGATCTCAATGGCAATACTTGACTTATGCACATAAATAGAAATGGACATGCTAACAAAAAATTCTAAGAGCCCTGTCCCTCTACTCAGTCTCATACAGACTCTTCAGAGGTGACCTCTGCCTTGCATATAAAGCAATCTCAGAGCCCATCTTGATGGGACTGCTGCATATCTGCAATTCAAGCTCCACTCGCGTAACCCGCACGCTCAACCTCAACCTGGTCTGTGACATCAATAGGACTTTTTGGCGGGATGGATCTTTGTCTTAGAGACTCCCCATTCTGTGGAATAGATTCCCTCTTCACATCAAGCAGAGTACGTCATTAACCCTTTTTAAGTGCAACCTGGATATCTGGATAGGTAACAGAAAATACATACCCTGGGATTCCACCTGTGTCCCTGCTGGACAGGAGCATTGGGTGCTGACTTGTCAGAACATGGGCTACATTTCTGGCTAGGCTTGTAAGGGCCTCAGGGCCAATAGCCTAGTAACTTCCTATGATCTGATGAGGGGGACATCAAGCTGCAGTGTAACAAAGTGGAGTTCATGTGATATACATGTTAATAAAATGCTCATTTAAGATAATAACAAGGACAGTAGGTGCATTACCAGGTAAATGCGTACACTGCAATTATTCCATATAAGATACCACTGCTGTATTCTCCACTTCAGAATGTATATACAAGACGAAATGAGCCTTACAGCTGCTGTTTAATGCACATCAGAAAGGGACATGTTTTTGAAAATAACTGTTACTGGCACTCATAGAAAATGGATTTATCACCTATAAACATGTAATAAACAAGCATGTGTTGTATAGTCAAGTAAATGCTAAATGGTGATATAATAAGACTCAACATACATAAATGATGAATGACAACATGGATTGGATGACATTTCATGATTTCAAGTTTTTCGCTGATAAATGGTGCACATCTCATACATCATTATACTAGGTATGATCACAAGGAATAACAAGGAACAGTAACATAAAAGCAAATGAACAGCACCAACACACTGGAAGGTGTCCTAACAAGCCAATCTCAATTTTTGATAATCCTGCAGCATGCCATACAGTAAGAAACATTTTATGGAAGCCCTGATCTGCTATTAGGTTGTACAGTGTGAAGAAGAGAATTGAAGTAATAAAGACTTGTTTGAATGAAAATATGCAATACAGAACATAATTACTTGAGAAATAAGTAATGCCTATGAGCAACGAAAGACACACTAAATATTCACATCTTGTCCTTTTTAAGCACATGCCAGGACAGATATCAGAGAGATGCATATCAATTATGCACGCCACAGAAATGTGCATATTGGTTGTGTCATGAGCACCCTTGAAGAGCTTACAGCATTTTTCCTTTCATTAGGGGTATTGATGTCCTACCTTGTAGGACAAGGCCTGAAACTTTCCTATCATAAGAGGGTTGCATGCCCTACCGTGAAAGACAAGGCTTGGAAAATTTGCCCTCTGACTGTGCCATAACTATTTTCTGTGTTTAAGCCACTGTTGTCTGACAGACAGGTTTTACCAGATTCAAAACCCTGCCTGTGATACTAGGCTACCTACAGACGTCTGTATTGACTGTGTGTGCAGCAGTGGATAGCAACGAAGGCTGTCAATAACTGAAAGCACTGTGTGAAGAAAGAAAAGAGTAAGGAATATGTCAATTATCTGATTTATTAAGAATGTTGAAAAGGAACTACACATGTTACTGTCCACAGAGAAATGGGTAATACAATATCAATGCATCTTTGCTAATGAAGCTGTTTCCATTGTGTAGTACACATACTGTCATAGAACTGAAGCATACTCTGTCTGTGTTGGTGTGCTATACAAGCCAGTATTCAAAGCATTTACCACAGAAGCACTCACAGCATGACATGCAACAAATAAACATTTCAATGCCATGCAATCACAACATATGACTACATGTCACTGTCCAGCATTAAAATGGGTATGAATAACTAGACAACTCAATAACATTTTTTTGTATGTTTGGAACTTTATTACATTCATATAAAGTTGTCCTTTTCACAATTTGAACAACAAGCTGTGTAAGTCCACTGACTAATGACATCTGGATGAAACACAAGTGCCAGAATGGAAGGCTTGATGTGACACTCCACCAGTGCTAATTCATTGTATCAAATGATTTGTGTCACTAATGATCTCTTTCAGATAAAAGGAATTGTGACGCCTGTGCCCTGGTCAATCCTCACCACTAACACCACTGAGGGGCATCTCATATAGGAGAAAAGAATAACAAATACACAGAGTAAAGTGCAATTTCCCTTAAGAGTACACAGAGATCACAGTGAGTCCAGGGCTGGTCGCTCCCTTGCTCCCCAGGTCCCCAATAAGACTACCACTGGCACAGCTATAGGGTCCAGATCTCAGCCTAGTGGGCAGGCTAATACCTCCAGCATCCTCTCTGTCCAACCAGTGCTTCATGTCACTGCCCAAGTAGCTGACACACACACACACACACACACACACACACACACACACACACACACACACACACACACACACGCACAACACACACACACACACACACACACACACACACACACACACATACACACACACACACACACACACACACACTTTGAGAAGAGTTTATACAACCACACAGACACTCCTGGGGAAGTCTGTCACAGGTTCTCCAGCTGTGCCCCTTTTTCCCAGACTATACGGCAGTACCACCTGCCACCATCCATTAATATTTATCAGCTACTTAAAGGCCCTTAGAATGGTGTCCAATAATTACTGTGCAATATTATTATCCAATTGGTAGTATAGCCAATGGCTAAAGCTATTAGGGTGGCTTTGTACAATTTTACAAGAGACATTCAAGTACTCTAAAGAGCTTAAATTATCTCTACAAAAACAGCCACAGTTGAAAGGGTTTAAAAATATTTAATAACAAATAGTCAAAACACAAGACAATAATTTTTACTACACAGTGCTAGTCAACAGTTCAGAGATCATAGAGAAATACTTAAAATGATTAAGTAGTACAGTTCTGACATCACAGAAAATCACTTAGTATAATCTTTCTAGTTTATCGCTATTTCTAAGAGAAAACACAAGTCTAAGATACATTTACATATAGAGCAAGACAGGGCTGATGAGTTGGTTGGTCAAGACAAAAAATGCTTAATGCTCTCTGATTCTGTATGTTTTTAAAATCACATTCCTGGTTCACATTGCATCATCACACTGCCCATTCTGGGCAGAAACCAGAGCAATAAAGGACATTTATGCATGCAAATTCTGGGCATTAACTCTGGCCTTAAAACAATAGGCAGGATGCCCCACTCTAGACTCACTGGCTCCGAGTCCTGACATCAGAGGGTCACAACATGCTTTACTTGGTCAGTAGAGTGCACTGTTGTTACATTTTTTTCAGTTCCACATGTAACACTATTTTTACCATTTACGACAACAAGCCTGTGGTTTACATTAATATTTACAGATGACAGAATTACCTCCAAAATTCTATCTGGCTAGGCTGGCACCCTTCATCTGTCTTCAACCAATCTTCACATATCTCCCCCCTGGAGAACTCAAGCTAGTTTTTCAAGTGACCCTTGAGAAATGCTGCTTGAGGGAGTTAGGTCTATCTGAGTGTACCTTACCCCATTCCCTGTCGTTGAGAGCCCATCTGCATTGGCATTGCTAATCCCACTGTGGTGCTGCACAGACATATATGCTTGCAACCCCAGGCTCCATCTTAGCAACTTGGCATTTTGCTGGCTGGCTCTGTTTAATTATGTTAGGGGGTTGTCATCTGTCATAACAGTGAATTTCCTTCCATACAGATAAGGCTGAAGTTTCTGCAGTGCCCACACTATGGCTAGACATTCCTTTTCTACAGCTACATAGCATTCTTCCCTGGGTTGGAACCTACGACTGAGATAAACCACTGGGTGCTCTTCCCCCTCTGAAGAAATCTGGCTAAGCAGAGCCCCCACCCCATGGTTCGAAGTATCCACCTGCACAACAAATTTTTTGCTGTAATCTGGACTGGCTAACACAGGGGGTCCTCCCAAAGCTTCTTTAAGCTTCTGGAATGCCTGCTCACATGCTGGGGTCCACACTACCTTATTTGGCCTGTTCTTCCATGTCAGGTCTGTGAGCGGAGCAGCTATGGTACTATAACTGGGGTTGAACATTCTGTAGTACCCTGCTGTCTCTAAAAATGCTCTCACCTGCTTTTTGGTAACAGGTGCAGGGCATGCCCGAATGGCTTCCACTTTGGCAGGTTCTGGTCTTATCTTACCACTTCCCACTCTATGTCCTAGGTAGGAGACCTCTGCCATACCCAACTGACATTTTCTCGGCTTAATGATCAACCCTGCCCTCTGTAGTTTGCCCAGAACCTCCCTGACATGCTGAAGGTGCTCTGGTCAGGAATGGCTGTAGATGGCAATATCATCTAGGTAAGCAAGGGAAAACCCTCATGCTCCTGCTTGGATATGATCTACCAGCCTCTGGAAAGCTGCTGGGGCATTCTCCATCCCAATGGGCATCTTTGTGAACTCATACAAGCCTAAAGGAGTCACAAAGGCTGACTTCTCGCTAGCACTGGGAGTCAAGGGCACCTGCCAGTAACCCTTGGTAAGATCAATGGTTGTAAGATACTTAGCCCCCACCCAGCTGCTCTAGGGCCTCATCTGTCCTAGGCATGGGGTAAGCATCTGACTCTTTGAGAGTACTTAATTTCCTGTAGTCCACATAGATCCTAGTGCTGCCATCCTTCTTTGGCACCAGCACCACCGAGGATGTCCAGGGACTGTTGGACTCTTGAATCAGCCCTAGTTCCAACATCTCCTGTACCTCCTCCCTCAGAGTCTGTTTGAATCTCTCAGGCACTCTATAAGGGACCTGCCTAATAGGCCTTTGGGGACCTGTATCTACCTGATGCTGCCCCAGGTGGGTGCACCCTGGTTTTCCAGTGAACATGTCCCCAAATTCCTGCAACACTGCTTGGATTTCTCGAACATGGGTAGGAGATAACTGTTGGGACATTTCTTCTCCTCCCACTGAGGTGTCAGCCTGAGCCTCACTGAGGAGATCAGTCCCCAGATCTCCCTCAGACTCCTACTGCAATCCAGTGCAAATGCTCAGCACAAGGGCCTCCCTATCATGGTAAGATTTCATAATGTTGACATGGTAAAATTTGTGCCCCTGCCTTCTGCCTAACAGTTCCACCATGTAATTAACATCACTTACCTTTCTTACCACCTTGTAGGGTCCCTCCCAAGCTGTTTGCAGCTTGTGGTGTCTGACTGGAATGAGAACCATTACCTGCTGCCCCACAGCATACTCACTAGCTCGAGCATTCCTGTCATACCACACCTTTTTCTGTTGTTGGCTTCTGCCAGGTTCTCCTGGGCCAAGCCCATGGTTCCCTGAGCCTTGTCCTGAGGTTTATGATGTATGCCACAACAGACTCCTTGTGAGACTTGCACTCACCTTCCCACTCATCTCGAATTAAATCTAGAGGTCCCCTCACCCTATGCCCATACAGCAACTCAAAGGGTGAAAAACCTGTGGATTCCTGGGGGACCTCTCTGTAAGCAAACAACAGATGGGGCAAATGTTTGTCCCACTCCCTTTTAAACTGATCTGCAAATGCTGGTAGTATGGACTTGATTGTAGAGTTTAACCTCTCAATAAGACCATTAGTCTGGTGATGGTAGGGGAAGGTCTTCATGTGCTTCTCTCCACAGGACTTCCACAGACAAGCCAGCAGGTCTGACATGAAATTGGCACCTCTGTCAGTCAGTATTTCTTTTGGGAAACCTACCCTGCTGAAAATATCTAACAAAGCATTTGCCACCTTCTCTGCCTCAATGGAGGACAAAGCCACTGCCTCAGGGTATCATGCAGCATAATCCACTACCACTAGGATATACATTTTCCCTGTGGAACTTGAGGTACTCAGAGGACCTACAATAACCATAGATACCCTCTGAAATGGTTCCTCAATCACAGGCAAAGGCATCAAAGGAGCACTCACCATGTCTCCTGCCTTGCCTACCTTTTGGCACTGCTCACAGGTCCTGCAGTACCCTGTTACATCTCTGGAAATTTCAGGCCAATAGAAGTTCTGCATAATATGCCTCTTTGTACATTTTATGCCCATATGACATGCAAAGGGAATATCATGGGCTATGGCTAGAAGCAGCAGACAAAAGGCTCTAGGCACTACCAACTGCTGTACTCACTCACATTCTAGCCCTCCCTCAGGGGTCCACTCTCTGTATAGTAACCCTTTATCCCAGTATACAGATTCCCCATTTCCTTGAGAATCAAATGCCTTCCTAGGTACATGCCTCAGGCCTTGGAATGTAGGGTCTGAGAGCTGAGCCTGTCTCAACTATCTCCTGGTAACCCTTTCCAGCTCCCCTTCAACAGGAAGTCTGGCATCCTCTGAGAGTGGTGCCTCACTGTCAGTCTGGGTACTACTACTCACCTCTACCTTTGCAGTCACTCTGTCCAAGAGACCATCAATACCCCCAAGCAGCTGTGGCTCACCTTCAGTCTCACTGCTACAGGGTAGCTGCTTCCCTGAAGTAACCACCTCACCAGTCCTGGCTCCAAGTATGCAGTCTGTCTGGGTCTCCCCCAGGCTACCAGACTTACCTGCTTGTCTCCATGCCTGACTGTGTGTAACTGCACAAGCACAGGGTACTGCACTATCAAAATCATTCCCTATCAGGACATCTGGAGGTATATCCTCAAACATACCTACTTGCTGGCTTCCTTTTCCACCCTCCCAGTCAAGGTGAACCCTAGCCAAATGTATTTGAAATGGGATCCCTCCTAAAGCCCTGACTGGAGTAGACTGCCCAGGCAAGTAGTGCTCCTCTGTAACCATTGCAGGTTTTACAATGGTTATATCAGGGGCTGTGTCTCCCTTGGAAATGGCCTCTTTCCCATTCACTACAATAGAATATAACCTCTGGTGGTAGTTTGGTACTCTTGCTGTCCCAAGACAACCTACTATTGGTATTTTGTCTTTCCCACTTACTGGCTCCCTCATCTTTTGTTCCCCACCTTGCATCCATGTACACCTGTATGCCACATGGCCCCACTGGTTGCATTCAAAACATTTAACCCTAGGTCCTGGACATGTACCTGGACAAGTGGCTTCCCTGCTACTGGCAGATTCTGTTTGGGCACTCTGTGCTGACCACCATGGGTTCCTTTAGATCCATGAGCAGTACTGGGGGTCCCTTTCCTGTGCAAAGCTGCCCTGCTTGCCAGGTATAGGTCTCCCTTCTTCCCCAACTCATCTGAAGTGACACATTGTCTATCAGCTAACCAGATCCTCATGTCTTCAGGAAAAGTGCTAAGGGCTTGTTCCCTCATCAAAAGGTCTGCCAGCCCTTCAAAAGTGGTGGCCTGACATCCACTCATCCACCTATGGAAATAAGTGCTCAGTTCAGCAACCTATTCACACACACTTTCATCTGCCTTGTGTCTATGCTCATGAAACATTTTCCTAAATGTTTCAGGTGTTAGCTTAAACAATTCTAACAAGTGATTTTTAACAGCAGTATAAACATGCAACATCAGACATTTTTGACAAAACAGTTACAGCTTTACTATGGAGTAAGGGGGTCAGGAACCATACCCAGAGCCTTTGGTCAACACCATACTGTTTGCATACCCTCTCAAGCATATGAATGAAACTACCAAAATTATGCCCCTCTTTAAAGTGCAGAAGAAATTTACTGACCTTTTGTGCTTCTGGGGTCCAGTTACTCCTTTCCCCATTACCTCCATGACTCTGGCGAAGAGTCAGCATTTCCTTCTCATGCTTCCTCTGCCGCTCCTTTTCCTCGGCTTCCAGGTGTAGCAGTTTCTCATTCTCCTCAGCCTGTAGACTCCTTGGTCTCTCAGCTGCCTCAATTTCCAAATGACTGGCCTCCAACTCAAGTCTCTTTAGCGCCAGATGGATGTTTAAGTTCTCTGCAGAAAGGTTAAGCTGTCCATTCTCTGAGGTTATTATATCTCCACTGCCAGTCTAATTGTCCTCCTGGTTGCTGTTTTCTGATGCAGCTGTAACCAAGGCTGAAATCACAGTCAGTCTGGGGCTAGTCACTCCATTTCTCTCCAGGTCCACAATAATACTCCCCACTGTCACAGCTATAGGGTCCAGATCTCAGCCTAGTGGACAAGCTAAAACCTCCAGCACCCTCTCTGTCCAACCAGTGCTTCATGTCCCTGCCCAAGTAGCTGACACACACACACATACACACGCGCGCGCACACACACACACACACACACACACACACACACACACACACACACACACACACACACACGCACACACAGTCACAGAATGCTGTACCTGATCTTCTGTGAGTTAGCACATGTAGAGCCCTTTCAGGTCTCACATATAGTTTATACAACCACACAGACACTCCTGGGGAAGGCTGGCACAAGTTCTTCAGCTGTGCCTCTTTTTCCCAGACTATACGGTAGTACCAGCTGCCACCACCCACTAATATTTATCAGCTACTCAAAGGCCCTTAAAAGGGTGTCCAATTATTACTGTGAAATATTATTTTCTAATTGGTAGTATAGCCCACAGCTAAAGCTATTGGAGTGGCTTTGTACAATTTTAGCAAAGGCATGCAAGTACTCTAAAGAGCTTAATTTATCTCTACAAAAACAGCCACATTTGAAAGGATTGAAAAATATTTTATAACAAATAGTCAAAACACAAGACAATAATTTTTACTACACAGTGCTAGTCAAGAGTTCAGAGATCATAGAGAAATACTTAAAATAATTCAGTAGTACAGTTTTGACACCACATAAAAACACTTAGTCTAGTCTTTCTAGTTTCTAGCTATTTCTAAGAGAACACACACGCCTAAGATAAACGTACATATAGAGCAAGACAGTGCTGATGAGTTGGATGGTCAAGAGAAAACATGTTTAATGCTCTTTGATTCTCTCTGTTTTTAAAATCACATTCCTGGTTCACTTTACATCATTCTTCACACTTCCCTGGGTTACATTACATCATTCTTCACACTTCCCTGCATTCACAGACTAACAGAAACTACATTTACATTCTTCACCTCTGGGCAGAAACCAGAGCAATAAACGACATTTATGCATGCAAATTCTGGGCATTAACTCTGGCCTTAAAACAATAGGCAGGATGCCCCACTCTAGACTCACTGACTCCGAGTCCTAACATCAAAGGGTCGCAACATGCTTTACTTGGTCAGTAGAGCGCACTGCTGTGACATTTTTTTTTTCAGTTCCACGTGTAACACTATTTTTACCGTTTAAGACAACAAGCCTGTGGTTTACTTTAATATTTACAGATGACAGAATTATCCACAAAATTCTATCTGGCTAGGTGGCAGCCTTCATCTATCTTCACCCAATCTTCACAGGGATGGTGAAGGCTCTTCCACTGTAAATGTACAAATTATATCTGTGGTGGATACCATTCATGTGTTGCAGTATAAGGCCACAGAATGTTAGCAGGATAACCATTTGAAATGTTGTAACCCGCTAGACCAAGTCCCGAAATAAAGAGACTGCATGGCCAAAATATTGCACTTACATATCCTAAGTCTGAGATACCATTTCATGGAACATTCCCTTTTCTCTGAGGTATGGTGATCTTGGAGTTGGTGCATATAATTTTGGGGGGTCAGGAGCTTGCCACATGCTGGGGTGCAGGGGGCTTGCTGCCCTTACAAAAAGAAGTTTTAAGGAGAAAACCAATTTTAAAATTTGCTCTTCTCTCATATTTTCTGGGGGGGGGGGGTTCTGTCTTTTAGCACTCTATATTCTTAGTGCTGATATTTCAATAGAGAGCCTGGTAGAGGTCATTCAATGTGGGTTTTGAGCATATGAACATTTGACTATGGAAAATGCATGATATTGCAGAGAATGATGTACCATGCTAGAACTGTCACTAGACTTGTGTAATATGTCATTATTTCATATTATTACATCACGTAATTGCTGCAAGGGATATGTGTGATTGTAATTGCTGTAGTAACACAGCGACAAACAGAATATTATCTGTAATTGCTGTAGAAACACAGCAACAAACAGAATATTATCTCATTCCACTTATGCCAGAGGAGAACACTTACTACAAATGTTATATAAGAAAAATGTAATCACAAATCATCATTACTCTGAATAAAATCATTACTATGTGAGAAATGATTTTAGCTTGATGTAACAGAAATCATCTAGAAAAGTACACAGCAGATGTGTTTTACAACAGTGTTAATGACGTGCAGTCACAGTAAGTCTGACACAATGTAGTCTGAGCAGTAATAGCAGGATATGAATTAACTACCTAAGACTGTAATCTAGAGAATAGTGCCTGAATCACAAGTACCACACACCGTGTTACTGCATAACTGTGACAGTGCCCAAATTAATGTTTGACATCACCATTGTTTATTAACAGGATGTTTATGCTAAAAAGTGGCTAAAGGGCACAATAACACTGTAAAGCTACACATCATATACATATATGAAAGATAGTCTACACAGTATGAGAGTGAAAGACACACAGCTGGATTTAAACATCCTGCCTATGTATGTAAACAGTCAATAAAAAACAGTTTCAAAGCCATGAACCACACTATAACTGTGAGATACTGCTAGAATCTGATAGTTTAACATTGTGCCATTGAAAATAAATCTCATAACTGGACATGTGCATGATAGTGGTTGTGAGATGACCAGCTGTATATGACAGTAATCCTATTCACAATATTTAAGCAAGGATGGATTTTAACTACCTACCCATCTAGTTACATAATCTTTATATCACAATATCACCAGCTAGCACCACAACAGAATTCTGAATAGAAGTGAGGAATGCAACATCTTTGAAAGGATAACTTCAAGAGTGTATTACCAAGGAGATGTGCTTGACTTTTACAGCCTTCTGGGGTTGTAAATGTTGCCACTACAAATGTGTGTAAACCAATCCTAAGTCCATTTACAGTCTCATATACATACATGCACAATTAGAGGGTAATCACTTCTGTATTCAAACCTCTTACCTATCTAGTTACAAGTTTTAGAGAACAGTATAAGCACCAAGTGCCATAGGAGAAGTCTGAATTTTAAAGTGTGAAAGTGTGAAACAATGACCTCATCAGTATGTTGCAGAGAGGCTGTTGTTATGAAAAGTTGGATAAGGGAATTCTGTACTCATCTACCTGTCTAAAAGTGTCACCATGTGAAGGTGGATTGATTTCATCTGTTGTGAAAGTTATACCTTCCTGACTCTGCAGCCCCACATTGACAAGCTCACCACTGTGAGATCGAATATACTACTTATCTAGGTACATAATCTAGAAGTCATTGCATTAAATGCATGCACTATGGTAGGACTTCAAGTAAGACATACAGCTTCACTGAGCGATGAAATCATCAATTTCTTGTAGCAAAACTGCTATGTTCAAAATACATTGATGGATAATGGTTCTAGGAAAAATCTGCAACTTCAGTGGAATGTTGCACACTGGAAGTGGGAATGAAAGAATTTCTATTTATTATGAGCTTTACCCCCATATCATAGTCAGTACTGTATTTGAACCACCTAGCTAAGTAGTTACATATTCTAGTGATTACTGTATGAACTGCAAGCACCACAGGAGAAAAAAGATTTCTATGTTGTGAGAGCGCACTTTAGAAAGTATAACTCATCACTCTGTTGCAGACTGTATGTTTGTATTAAAACTGGGATAATGGAAATGTGTTCTCCTTAAAGGAAGTGTACACAGCATGAAGCATTACATAAGTTTCCCACAGTGAGCACTGGACCTCCAAACTACTTAGTTACACAATCTATAGAGCAAAGTATTAGCTACATGTGACACTGGAATCTGATTTTTGAAAGGAAAGAGTGCACTTTTGACAGAATCACCTCATCATTGTGTTGTAGAGAGAGAATGTTTATATTAAAAAATGGGAAAAGGGAGCTGTGTGCAAAGTTAAATGTATTGTCCTCAGGGGAAGTGAATACAACACCATGCATTTTACACACACACACACACACACACACACACACACACACACACACACACACACACACACACACACATTTCTCACTTTGCTCATCAAACTTCTTACCTATCCTTTTACACAATCTAGAGAGCGGAGTATTTATTGCAAATGTAGATTAGTGTGTGTGATATACCTTTAAGAAGCTTTACAGTGAGTCAGCACAAGCACATGAATATAAATACTGGGCACATGCAAGCAACAGTGCCATTTAATGTGAGCAGCCAGAGTGTGAGCATGCAAGTATGTAGTCAGTCAGAGAGTTCAAGTTCCATTTTCCTACTATCCATCCTGATGTATTTGTATACAATAAACTACTTAAATGAATACCCAAGCCTCAACATCTTCTTAATGCACATAAGAAAAGTGACATGGTGTCAGAATGGGATCCAGAATTACAGCCATGTAGCACCTGGTTAAAGTTGGAGGAATATACAGGAGTGGATCATCCCTAATGCTCAAGCAGCTAGCAAAACAGGTCAGAAACAAATTCCAGGTACTAAAACTTTAGTAGAAACACAGTCCATATCATACACTAAATAACAAACAAAAGTCACAAGTTCCTCCTGAGATGAAAATTCAAGACACCAAGCCAGTGAATTGTGTTAGCACTTTCATTCCTTTATTCACAAAACGGAACTTCATCAGACAGACCTAGTTTGGTCACTTTCCATTTTTATGTAATTATATTACATAGATACAACAATTAAAATATAGAAAATAAGAAAATTGGAAAATTAAAAAATCATTATTTTCTTTACTTTTAAATTCACTCTAAAAAACTTATATTTTGTCATAAAATGTACATACTTAATTCAAACAATAAAATACATTAAAATACGAACACCACTTTTTTGTGTGTATGTCGTTGCTAAACCTTTTCCTACCTGTACCCCTGGATTGATATACTTAAACTAGTTCTGCTCTGAAATTCAGTAAACTACTGATGGATATCCTGTTGTTTATCCCAGGGAAACACGTTGCTTTTAATCCATCAGTAGTTTACTGAATTTGAGAGCAGAAATAGTTTAAGTATGTCAATCCAAGTAATTATAGGGTTGCAGGGTACAGGTAGGGAAAGGTTTAGGAGCAACATACACACAAAAAAAGTGTTGTTCGTATTTTAATGTATTTTATTGTTTGAATTAAGTGTGTACATTTTATGACAAAATGTGAGTTCTTTTAGAGTGAATTCAAAAGGAAAGAAAAAAATGATTTTTTTAATTTCAAATTTTCTATTTTTTAATTGGTGTAGCGATGTATTACAATCACATAAAAAACAGGAAGTGAGCAAGCTAGGGTTGTCTGATGAAGTTCCATTATGTGAATAAAGCACTAATACAATTCACAGTTGGTGTCTTGAATTTTCATCTCAGGAGGAACTTGCGACTTTTTTTTGTTATTTAGGTACTAAAACTTGCTTAAATGCTTTGTTTTGCTATACATATAAAACAAAACACTCAGAATGCACAAGACAAATTTCTTACTAAATGAAATATCCGAAACTGTGACATATTGATAAAAATATTCAAAATAATTATGAAAATGTTTAAAATAATATCTGACGTGTATAAAATGTACTAAAAAGGGAAAACAACATTTTTTTTTTGCTATGTGCTACTTTTTTATATTAACTAAAGCTATTCAAATATACGGTGTGCAAAGTTTTATCAAGTGTTTGTAGTATTACAGTGCAGTTATTTCACAAAGTAAAGTTGTTTCAATGAATATTTCACAAAGTACAGTTATTTCAAAGCATAATTCACAGAGTACAGTATTTTGATGATCTTATTGTGGATTTGAATATTATTACAAATACCTGGTGAGCGTGAATGTTCATAGATAATGACAAGCCAATTTTGCATTGTGTTTTAATATAATCTGTGGGCATGTCAGAAGGTTTATGGAGATCTGCACCACTTGTGTTTGACAACATTATTGTAGAAAATTGGAAAGTTTTTGAGTAGTAATACAATATTTTCATATATGCTCCTTTTTCTGACAAAAATGCACATACAAAGGCATTTATTCTGCTTAATTTAGCTGATTCAGAGGCCATTGAAAGAGAGTGTTTATTTGTGTATGCAACGGTTGCATTTTCAGGCGAAGGGGAAGACCACCAAATAATGGTACCAGCTGAAACAAGGGAAGACCCAGAGTTCTTAAAATGTAAATTTAGAGAGATGTGTAAACCCCCAAAAAATATTACAATGGAACGACACTTATTTTACACAAGGGATCAAAGACCTGGTGAAACGTTTGCACCATATATAACTTGACATGAAATAAGGCTAAAACATGCAGATTTGGTGAATTGAGAGATGAGATGAGTTGATGAAGGACAGGCTTGTGTGTGGTATTAATAATGACACAGTGAAAAAGATTTTGATTTGAGACAGGGATTTAATGTTAAATAAGGCCATTGAGATTTGTTAGATATACACGTTTACAGAAAAGCACACAAGTCTGCTTATAAATGAGGATAGCAGTGGAAGGCACAGTGACAAAGCTCATGTTGACAGTATGCAGCACATGGTTAAAAGAAACAAGCCCAAGCAAATGGTAGCTACTGTGGGTCCTGTAGCAGTCTCTGGGAAACCATTGAGTCTTTCCAGAAAATTCCAGAGGATGCTCAGTGAAGCATAAGAGTGAGTCAGCAAAGTCAAAACATGTGTCCCCACCCAGCTTTATAATCAACAGTCGTAATTGTGGTGGAAAATATGGATCCAAAAGACTGCTTAGCTTTTGGTCAGCAGTGTCAATCCTGCAATAAATGGAATCATTTCAAAAATTCTGTAAATCAAATAAGGCACAATCTGCGACCTTACTTTTTATATTGATGGTGTGTCTATGCTTGTAATTTAGTAGATTTGTGGGCAAAGAATGAGATCTTTTGTACTGTTTGGATTAATAGGAGTCCTGTAGACTTCAAAGTAGATACTGGCTCAATGTGCAATGTTATGTCAGCAAAAATGTGTGTTAGAGTAAAAGATGCAGAACAACTTGATTTCAAAACTGTGTGAAGCTTGATTCTTATGGTGGTGAAGAGATTCAAATTGAAGGCTTAGTAGTACTTTTATGTTACTCTGCTGGGAACATCTATGACTTGCAATTTCTCATAGTCAAGAGACATGTGCAGCCATTATTAGACCTCAGAGACAGTTTTAAAATGGGACTGCTTTCACTTAATAAAGAAGTCCACCATATAAGCCTGCATGACAACAGTTCAAATTTTGCCCAAACTATTTTTTGTGAGTATGCTGTCATTTTTGCAGAAAAACTAGGCAAACTACCAGTTGTGTACTCTATGAAGTTAGCCCCAGAGTCATCCCTGTTGTCAGACCAACAAGGAAAGTACCATTAGCTATGCAGAGTAGAGTCAAAGCTGAGCTAGACAAAATGGTGCAGCTAGGAGTCATTTGTCTAGTGGAAGAACCTACTGAATAGGTATCCTCCATGGTGGTAACTCTTAAGAAAAGCTCAGATGATATCAGAATATGTATAAGAGATCTAAACAAAACATTAAAAAGCCCTCATCATCCAATGCACACAGTTGAAGAGGTTGCTGCCCTCATGCCAAATGCCATTATGTTTCCTGTATTAGATATAAAGAGTTAATTTTGGCAAATTTTGCTTGACCAAAATCTTTATTGTTAACCACATTCTGTATGCCATTTGGAAGATACAGATTTCTGAGAATGCCGTTTGGAATAAATTCTGCCAGTGAAGTTTTTCAGCATGCAATGGAGCAAGTTTTTCTGGCTATCCATGTGCGTTTATAGTAGATGATATTCTAGTAGGAAGCAATGGTGAAGGTGAACATGACAGAAGCCTCAAAAAAGTTCTGGAAAGAGTACATCAAGTGAATCTTAAGCTAAATCCTCAGAAGTGCAAATTCAGGCTACAGGAAGTTACTTAAGTTTGTCACTTGTTTACCAGTTCAGGCTTATGACCAGATCTTTCCAAGCAAACAGCAATTCTAGAGATGCCAGCTCCAGACAATGTACAAGCCCTATAATGTTTTCTTGGCATGGTCAACTATCTAGGCAAGTTCATTCCAGATTTAAGCCAACTTTCAGCACCACTCAGAGAGCTGACACACAAAGATGTAATTTAGTCATGGTCAGAATAGCACCAAAAAGTATTTGATGTCCTGAATAGAAAATTGATAACACACCAACTCTCAGCTACTATGATGTTCACAAACTAGTTACTCTTTCCTGTGATGCTTCTAAACTTGGTCTAGGTGCATTAATTCTTCAAGAGAATAGACCAGTAGCCTATGCATCGAGAAGTCTTACCCAGACCGAGATGCAATATGCCCAGATTGAGAAAGAGCTTTTGGCAACTGTGTTTTCATGTTTGAAGTTCCATGATTATATTTATGGTTGACCTCTCCAGATAAAAACTGACCACCAACCTTTAGTTACTATTTTGAGAAAGCGTGTGTATACAGTTCCAGCTAGACTGCAACACGATGCTCAAATTGTAAAAGTACAATTTTAATCTTGTTTACACAAAAAGCAAAGTTCTTTATCTTGCTGATACCTTATCAGATTGCCCCCCCAAAAAAAAATAAAGAACAGCATAACAATGAGCAACTTGATTTTGAAGTCATGGAAGTGAGAAATTTGTCTTCCACACATCTTGATGGGCTTGGAACTCAAACAGCTTCAGATTCAATTCTCCAGAAGATAAACCTGTTTAACATTCATGGGTGGCCTTCAAAGCAATCTTATTTACCAGTAGAAGTGCAACCTTATTTTCCATACAGAGATGAGATTTTGTTTGACAATGGTGTCATCATGAAAGATCCTAAAGTGTTCAAAAGTCTGTGCAACAAGAGTATATTAAGGTTTTGCAGCATGGCCACCCAGGGACTGATTCTACCAAAAGAAGAGTGAGAGGTCTGGTATTTTGGTCTTCTATGTCAAGAGATATTGAGAAAGTACTTTCATCTTGTTTAGTATGTAATAGTACAAAGCTGGATCAACAAAAAGAGCCTCTTCAGTTAAGCCAGATTCCTGAACTACCTTGGTCGACAGTAGCCACAGATATCTTCGAGTGGAATTGACAACATTACTTGGTGTAAGCAGACTCTTATTCAGATTGGTTTGAGATTGAACTACTTCCCAACCTAACTCCAGTACTGTCATTACTAAGTTGAAGCAACATTTTTCTATCCATGGTAGTCCGCACAGAGTTATTTCTGACAATGGAACACAATTTACCAGTCAGCAGTTCAAGAGATTTGCAAAAGAGTGGGACGTTTTTCATATTATGAGTAATCCTGAATATCATCAATCACATGGCTTGGCTGAACATGCAATTCAAAGTGCAAAACAGCTGTTGCAGAAATTCAGATGTGACAATACTGGTGTTTTTTTCAGTGTGTTAAATTTCAGAAACATTCCTCATGATAAACATCTTGGTTCACCTGCCCAGAGACTTATGTTGAGACAAACCAAAATCATGCTACCAATCAGCAGTAATTTGTTGGTTTCATGTGCTAAGAACACCATACAGTAAAAGCCCAACTGTTGAAAAAGCATTTGCCCAGAAGTCTTACTATGATAAAACCAGCAAACCACTCCCTTCTTTACAAAAAGGGGAGATAGTGAGGATGCAGACGTCAAAAGGTTTTGATCACATCAGATTAGTGCAATGATTGTGTCAAGAGTTGAGAGTATATATTGTGGAATCACAAGAAATGGAATTCAAATGAAATTGGAAGCATTTGTTACCAGTGTCTGAACCAGTGTTACAGCACTTTGCCTGTGACAAAGACTCTAGTTCTCAGAGTGACTTGTTCAATATTCCTGTTCCAGAAGACATTCCATCAGCAATCCCCATTCCTGAAATAAATCCCTGAGACTCATCAAGCAGAACATTCCACAGTGACTGTCCCTGTTGCTAAACCCAGTCCTAAATATTTATTTATTGATGTTTGTTTATCAAGAAGATCCACTGAGCCAGAAATAGCCCATTTTAAGTGGAGGCCTGGGGAGAAAAAACAAATGAATACAAAGTTTCAAATTACAAACCTTTGAGAAGCAAAAAAAAAGATACAGAGTAGTATAAACAAACAGCAAAAATCCTGAATAAATATATGTACAGCTTAAGATGAAACATATTTCACTGGTTTCAAAAGTAGACATAAGTATCTAACTTATGTATCACTTATAATAAATTAACACAATAAAGTATAATTGAGTACAGAATGGTTACAATGTTTCATAGAAAATTCAGTCTGCAGAGGGTAATATTTATAGACAGAGATTGCCTGAAGGAAATACTCACTACAAAAGATTACTATTAGTGAGGGTAGGTAGGCTGAGGTGAAACACAAGAAGTGAGAGAGAAGAGTGAAATTAAGAATGAGGCTAGTATACAAGTAAGAATATTTCTGAAGGGTAGAGACATCAGATGATGGCAGTGTGGAGAAGAAGGCCCAGTAGAACAATAACATATCCACTTAGAGGATAGGTACTTTTGTAGAGCAGTTTTGAAGCTAAGAGAAGAATGTTCACTGCAGAGAGAAAGGGGAAGGTTATTCCATAGTTTAGCTATGTTCCACCAGTATAGAAGCTTTCATGTTGCTAAGTTATGTTTATGAATCTGGAGTGAGTGTTGGTTTTCTGATTGCAGTAGTCTAAGGGAGCTATAGGTGGTCAGCAAGGAGCTGAGGGCTGGGCAGTCTTGTGGTTTATGAATTAGTTTATGAGTTGTTTATGAATTAGTTTATGAGTGATAGTAAGCTGAAGGAGTAACAAGTAGTGTGGGGATTCAAGCCATTGAAGTGTTCTTAATGCTATACAGTGATGGGAAGAGTGGGGGTTATTTGTGGCAAATCTGACAATGATATTGTAACAGGATTCTAGTTTTGTTTTTGAAGCAGAGAGCAAATTGATTAATAGAGGTGCACCATAGGTTAAGGAGGGTAATAAATAATGCTTCTTTAGTTGGTAAGGAGAGAAAGCTATTATGCCCATATAATAGTCCTAGTTTTTATGTGTTGTATTTATATTGGACTGGATATGTAGGTCAAATTTTAGATCTTCATAGATTATAACTCCTTACAGTTTAGTACGTGATACTACTTCGATTTTTGTGGTGTTTAATGAGAGCATATCAAGTCTACTTTGTTGAAGGATGTGTTTAATTTGGAGGTAAACAACATGTTTTTTTTTTTTTTTTTTGGCATTTAGAGAAAGGAGTTTTTTATGGAGCCAGGATCCCACAGTAAGAAAGGCAGCTTGAGTATTTTGTTGTAGTATGATAGGATTAGGAGCAGAGCAGATTATGGTCAAGTCATCTGCATACTGAACCAGGGATGCATTTGGAATAGCATGGTGAAGATTATTTATGAATATATTAAACAAAAGAGGAACTACAATTGAGCCTTGTAGTATGCCTGTAGGGTTATGAAGGGCTATTATATCATGAGATCAGGTTGCATCACAAAAACTACTTCCAGATACACGGCAATGTGGACATGACTGTTGTTTTTCTTTATTAGTTCCTGTTGTATGCCTATTGAAATGTCATTGTTTATATGAAACAGCTCAGTAAAGAGGGAGGATGTAGATCAGTGTGTGTGATATACCTTTAAGAGGTTTTACAATGAGTCAGTGCATGCATATAAGTACTGAGCATGTGCAAGCAACAGTGCCATTTTGAGTAAGCAGCCAGATTGTGAGCATGCAAGTATGTAGTCAGCCAGTTAGTTAGATAGTTTAAGTTCAATGTTCCTGCTATCCATCCTGATGTATTTGTATACAATACTTCTTCTTTTGGCTGCTCCCATTAGGGGTCGCCACAGCAGATCATCTGTTTCCATTTCTTCCTGTCCTCTGCATCTTGCTCTATTATATCAACCACTTGCATGTCCTCTCTCACCACATCCATAAACCTTATCTTAGGCCTTCCTCTGTTCCTGTTACCTGGCAGATTCATCCTTAGCATCTTTTTCCCAATATACTCTGCATCCCTCCTCAGCACATGTGCAAACCAACATAATCTTGCCTCTCTGACTTTGTCTCCAAACCTTCCAACCTGGGCTGAACCTCTAATATACTTATTCCTAATCCTGTCCACCCTTGTCACACCCAGTGCAAATTGTAACATCTTTAACTCTGCCACGTCCAGCTCTGACTCCTGCCTTTTTGTCAATGCCACTGTCTCCAACCCATATAACATAGCTGGTCTCATTACCCTCTTGTAGACCTTCCCTTTCACTCTTACTGGTACACGTCTGTCACAAATCACTCCTGACACTCTTCTCTACCAACTCCATCCTGCCTGTACTCTCTTCTTCACCTCTCTTCCACACTCACCATTACTTTGAACTGCTGATCCCAAGTAATTAAACTCATCCACCTTCGCCACCTCTACTCCCTGCATCCTCACCATTCCTCTATCCCCCCTCTCATTCACACAAATATATTCTGTCTTAGTCCTGCTGACCTTCATTCCTCTTCTCACTAGAGCATATCTCCACATCTCCAGGGTCTCATCCACCTGTTCCCTACTCTCACTACAGATCACAATGTCATCTGCAAACATCATAGTCCACGGGGACTCCTGTCTGATCTTGTCTGTCAACCTATCCTTCACCATTGCAAATAAGAAAGGGCTCTGAGCTGATCCTTGATGTAATCCCACCTCCACCTTAAACGCATCCTTCACTCCCACTGCAGACCTCACTGCTGTCACTCTACCCTCATACATATCCTGTACCACTCTTACATACTTCTCTGACACTCCCAACTTCCTCTTACAATACCACAACTCCTCTCTAGGCACCCTGTCATATGCTTTCTCTAAGTCCACAAAGATACAATGCAACTCCTTCTGACCTTCTCTGTACTTCTCCATCAACACTCTCAGAGCAAACATTGCATCTATAGTGCTCTTTCCTGGCATGAAATCATACTGCTGATCACTAATCATCACCTCCCTTCTTAACGTAGCTTCCACTACTCTTTCCCATAACTTCATGCTGTAACTGATCAGTTTAATCCCTCTGTAGTTACTACAGCTCTGCATACCACCCTTATTCTTAAAAATTGGTACCAAAATACTTTTTCTCCATTACTCAGGCATCCTCTCATTTTCCAAGATTTCATTAAACAATCTAGTTAAAAACTCCACTGCCATTTCACCTAAACACCTCCATGCTTCCACAGGTATGTCATCTGGACCAACAGCCTTTCCATTCTTCATCCTCTTCATAGCTATCCTTACTTCCTCCTTGCTAATCCACTACACTTCATGGTTGATGATGTATTTGTATACAATAAACTACTCAAATGAACACATAAGCCTCAACGTCTTCTTGATGCACATAAGAAGAGCGACAGCAAGCATCACAGCAAATGTCTGATACTTAAAGGGGAACCTGTACCCAAAAGCCAAAAAAAACATATTTTTCAACAATTCTTGAACTTTTCTGCATTGCTAATGCTTCTGCATCAAAGTAAATGGTTACTATAATTTTCTAATGTGTTATACCCCAAAAATGATATAAAGGAGGTTGCCATGGCTAGCATGATTTTGTTTTACAGTCAATGGCTTCAACTTCCTTATGTCATGGTAGAGGGACAGAAAGAAATCCTTAAGATGAGGAGATCATTTACTGTAGCTTTCTCTCTCATCAGTTGACAACATTGCTGTGACTGCTTACTTTTCACTGTGAGCACCACTCTGCATTTTTAATTACTTTGATCCCTTTGATTTTATTAGTGACCATCTCTGTTGCAGCATTTTAAGGAATGTTTGAATGACAGGCTTGAAAATGTAGCTGAATTAATTGTTCTTTTCAAAGTAACAACTGTATTTCAGTGTTCAAGTGTCAGAAATCTGAACCCTATAATTAATAGGTGTCACTTGGGCTCAGATGGTTTGTGTTGCATTTACAGTTTTAAATATGGTAGCTAGAAATAAAGTCTTTGATGTTAATCTTCTTTATCCATCTCCAGAAGAAAAATGCAATTTTGAAGAAATTACAGTGTAGAAAAAATGCAAAATCATATACTGACCGAAAGTAAGATATTAGATTAACACATTTGCTTTCTTTCGTCATGGCACTGAGTTTTATTACAGGGAACAACATTTGCATCTGAAAACTAAACTTGAAAGTCCTGACTTTGTTCAGACTTCAGACTACTCAGTTTATCTGAGGTGTGATGCTGGCAATCTGTAACTGATAAGGCACATTTAAATGTCATTATTTTCTTAATTGCTCTGTTGTTGGGTTAAGTGATGTAACTTAATTACTGTGCTATTCTCAGTAGCTGTTGTGATGTAACAGATGAGACAGACACAGGCAAGAAAGGCAACTATGATTATTAAATTATAATTTTCTGTATGTGAAGTGTTTAGTCTTGGATTACAGGGAAGGAAAAAAAACTTTTTGGAAAGAAAAACTTGCCTTTTGGGTGGAGTTATCCTTTAAGGGGAGAGAGTGCACTTTTAACAGTATGACCTCATCATTCTGTTACAGAAAGGATATTTCTGTTAAAAGAGGGATAATGCAACTGTGTGCAAAGTTAAATGTATTCTCCACAGGGCAATTGGACACAGCTCCGAGAGTTATACACACACACACACACACACACACACACACACACACACACACACACACGTTTCCAACATTGAGCAACAAACCTCCTATCTATCTAGTTACAGAATTTAGAGAGCACAGTAGTAGTCACAAAAACACAGAAGTCTGAATTTAATGATGCATAGTTGTAATTGGTAAAAATCCTGTTTTAGCAGATGGCATCACAAGTTTTGGGACAAATGCATATGTGTGCATAGGACATATTAACAGCACTGTGACTGTCCCATGTAAAGACATGCTTCTCTATTAAGATTTAGATACTCTATTTCGTGTACATTGGCTACTGTGAGGGACAATGACCTCTTTCACAGTATGGGATGCCAACGAAAATCAAAGTTGTAAACCAGCGGGATACTGTATTTCATGTAAATTGTGTTACTGTGAGGGACAATGACCTGTTTCACAGTATGGGATGCCAAAGAGAATCAAATTTGCCAAAGTTGTAAACCAGTGAATTATCAATCAAACCTTCCTGACATTTCATTCTAAAATGATTGCATGCTTGTCATGTGTCATGCATTGACAAGACAGACACTTTCTAAATAGGACAGTGCACTGCAGAATAACACTGATGGATTATGTATGAATAGGTTACCCAACCTTGTAACACAGTTGCAAGTGTAACCATTGGAGAGCAGACATTCATTAACTGACTAACTTAATGGATTCAACATCACTCTGAAATCAAGATAACTTGTTCTCAAAATTCAATACAGACATACAAATGTTGTACAAGCTGAACAAACAATTATTTCATTTTTTATTTTACTCTATGCCAGAAGTGCAGCAATGTCAAATTGAGTTGCACTGCTGATGGCAAATAATTATTTCATGCATTTTCATATCTTGAGGTGTTGAACTTAGAGTAGGATTTACCAGTAGTCCATGTTGCTCTTTGTCAATTTTCTTGCAAAGATACACTATATGCATACAGCCATACGTGAACCTGGTGGAATATAGAACAGATATGTGTTATTGTTATGTTTCATTATTTGCACATTTGTCATGACAGTTGTGTTTACTCAATCTTTATATGTGTGTTACAGGTGTATTATGAAACTCATGGGGGACCAAACATGTTATTGCTTGGAAAAACATGGTTCTAGAAACACGTTTTAATCAAACAGGTTTATTGGATGGCACAGTATTGCTGGGAGTAGTTGAACAACTGGTAACAGGAATATACAGTACAGAGACAATAATACATTAGTGCATATTTCACTTCTGCACATATTGTGTTGAGTTACTTTTTGGTTCATCAACATAATTATTCATGGAAGATCTGTACAAGAGAGGCTTCACAGTAGGGAGTAGGGACATTAGTATCTCAGCAGGATAATGGTGTGTTAAGGAAAGGTGTAGCCAGTAGCTACACCCACAGGAGTCAGACCAAACATTCAAAAAGAGTTTTGCATGCATCTGAATTCAAACTCTGAGAACTTTCAAAGAAAAGCCTGCATACCCAAGTATCATCTAAACACAAGTCATATAGGAAGTCATACTTCATATTTTATAAACTTTCCATGTGACAATAGATTGCACAAAAGGGGAACATATGCATTGCATTTCATTATCCTCCTGACAACTGTAAGCTGTATATTCAACTCTGAATTTTTTGAAAAGTAGATTAATCAGACTATACATAGCTAAGCACAGCAGAACAAAGGGTACCAGAGTAAAGCAGCCGAATGCAAAAACTCACATGATTTTGCCATACACTGTGCACTTCCAGTCAGCTACAGTTTCAGCTGCTGCTCAATGCCAGACATTGTACAAATGCAGAGGAGGAAGATTAATGACACAGAAGAATGAAGATACATAGACGCGGGGAGGCAGGGGCCAAGTAACTTATGACAAAAGCAGGATAATGATGGTTAATAATATTTAGCCAATAGCTACACATAAAACACTATACTGTGTAAAAACAATAGCACATAGCTAAAGACTTTATTAATACCCTCGACAGTAGTTAAAAAATCTGCCTAAACATGTGAGCATTATCTCATCATGCCACAAGCAGAAGGGGTGAACAGAGAGATAGTGACAGATGGACAGAGCAACAGTAACAGTATTTTTAGTGGGACATGTAGGACCATCTAAATGGTGTATTACTCTTATTTATTAACTCATTATTAAGCTGTCATGCTCTGAACAGTGAATTGCTTGCTATAGGGAGAAATAAGGGGTAGGAAAGTGCAACCTACATTAAGACATACGCAGGATAATGGCTGGCTTACTAAGACCTGTTGGGGCTGCAATGATTTTGCAAATGATATCTCACAGCAAACTTCAAATTTTATGTTAATAAAATGCTGTAAATGGAGAGAAATACAGATGTTTGCAGTTAACTATATGATATGAATATGAAATGCCATGAAATAATAATTTGACCTATACCTGTAATTAAACCAATGACACTATGCAAACACATCAATCTACAAACTGGGAAACATCTCAATATATCATGGAGGAACTTCTAGAACATTCCATTCAGCAGCCTTAGTACTGTTAAACTAACTGTTTCACAATACTCCATTTAGTCTGCATTTAGTCTGTATTCCCATAGTGCAGAGGATTTAAGCACATTTGCTTAAAATTAACCAGATTACTGCAGCTGAAATTAAAGTCTTCAGCTTTTGCCATAGGAAGTTAAACAGCATTTATCATGAGTCAGCATTGGTGCACTATGCCAACCTCCATGCAAATGCTGAGGAAAAAACGTATAGACTTTGCCATGGGCCTTTTCTGGCCATTAATGTTATGTGATTCTATTTTTTTGAACAGATTAAATGTGTTGAAAAGGAGATATTAACACAGAGGTGAAAATGTGAGGAATGCAGAGAGTAGACCACAGGGGAAAGAATACAGAAAGTTGCAGTAGGGTAGTGTGAGAGCACCACAGCTATCTACTTCTTCAGAACATAAATTGTGAATTGTAACATGCATTTCATATCTTTGGAGAGTCACCACACAAGAGATGAGTTATAGCAACAACAGAATAATGTTTTAGAGCCACTTGGACCAAATTAATTGCATCAAGAAGACACATAGGTAAAGTGGAGAGCTACGTATGTGGCATAACTTTTTTGTGGGACAGGTGCCCATTTACAATATTTTTCTGTAGAAAGAGAGAGAGAGAGAGGAATGTTGGGGAAGGTGCTAAGGAATGTCATGGTTAAGTTTGTAGAGTAGGTTAGGAAGCAGGTACAGACAAATAGCACATAAAAGACAGCCAGGGATGGTGATAGACACAAAGGTTTGGGGGACACCATGACTGAGGATAAGTAAGGAACACCAGAGATGCACCACATGTAACTTGTGAACAGTGAGAATCTAGTCCTTACTCTCAGAACTGCCATCCTTGCCTCCTGTATCAGCTGCCTGTGTCAGGGCTGGGCATGGCATTTTTTCTGCAATCTGATACAGGACCTTTTCAACCTTGCCAATACATGCATCAAGGCCATATCCATTATATCCTTGACCAGCCCTGTCAGCTCCTGCCAGGTGACAAAATCACCACCTCAACTGGAACACTTTCAGGAATGTACCACTGTGCCATTAGCTGGAGCAGAGTTACCTGACAAAGTTGGAGTAGGGATTGCAGAGGCAACACTGACAGGTTTTGAACCTGAAGTGCTGGATGCCTATGTTGCCATCTGTGGAGGTATGGCAGGTTCAGCCACAGTGGTCAAGCTACCTCTTTGTGCTGTTGGCCATTTTGTTTCAGCAACAAGGTATGTAAACAGAATATTAATAAATTATAACACCTCACCCCCCACACACACACAAAAAAAGAACAAAATTAAAAAATAGATGGGATGGTGGTCAGAAAGACAGAATTAGAGCCATAGCATGTCACTTTATTTTATTTTTTCAAACTTTTTTGGCAATGCATAAACAAATATGATAACTGATTATGCCATATCCATGTATAAAGGAAAGGTATTAATATGTCATAAAATAAACAAATCTCACTGCAAAGATATAATAATTAGCAACCTTGATTTCCCTATGATGTACAGAATATATGCAATCATGTGTAATAATTGAATTACTATAATCAATTTGTTCCTGACATATTATTGCTGTTAACATTTTAGAAATGTTCTCCTGTATTTAAAACTACTTTCTGCTTCTGGCTAATGAACCCATACACAGTGAAGCTGGTGGTCTTATTATCTAATATAATTAGCAAGACCTATTGGGGAAGGAATGAATGCTTGATATTGAGGTTGAGGTATGCGTTTTCAAGATGTTTTATGAGTGAGATGCTGAAAATAGTTTTCTGGCTTGCATTTGGCCTGAGGCATACTTATCCCTTTCTTCTCTGAGACAAGTTAATCTCTTCTGGTGTGCTGCATGGTTTGCTGATATTTCTCCTGGAACTGTACAGTGTAAAAAGAAAAATATATTTATGAAAGCAAAATAAATAACTGTCTTCGCTGACTAGAAAATTAATTCCATATCATAAACAGAAATTGGAGCAGTATACTTATGCAACTGATGGGTGTTTGCAATCATAATTTCAACCTCCCTTTGGCTTAGGAGGCCCTGGTTGCGCTTGATAAGGCCACTGTAGTGGTGATGACATTGTTGCTCAGTGCATGGAATGACAGTTATATTGGAGACACCCTTGGCCAAACTATTCCAAGACTCAGCATTATACCGATACCTGGTATCACCCCCTGCAGCAGCTTACAGCTGTAGTGCTTCATGAGAAGTGCAACAAAATCCTGGATTCCTCAGTACCCCATCTTTGTGCTCTAAATTTATCACCACTCTCTTCATTGCCATCCATGTCTACAGAAGTCAAGCTAACAATACATGTCTGAATTGGAACACTATTCAGATCTCACAGATAATGGGTTGTGCACAAATACATCCAGTCTTGCTAACTGCATTTGTGCAATTGTAAGCATAAGGATTCCTTGGTATGCACATTGACATTGCTTACATCAAATATCACTAAAGGTGTGAAACATGGCAGTGAGATTCACCATGTGTGATGCTCAAGACTATTGACACATGTTGCAGTGTTCAGCAATGAAATGTTTAATGTCTTGCCTTGTAATCCTTGGTGTTTTAGAAGGATAAAAACCACAAGAAGTAACTGCTCTGATCAAGAGACCAACACTCACAAGTCCAATAATTTAGTAATTAATGTTGAAATTAATTAAGTTCCCGCTCTTTTGGGTTTAAATACAGAGTTCTTTTTTCTAAACATTATCTGATGAAGCGTAGTACTAATCTATGCGAAAGCGCTTATCCTTGTTGTTTATGGAATAAAGTTATATTTTTGCTTCTATTGAAAAGAGATACGGAGTTTTATTTTCTACAACATCGTGGTGAGACCTACCTCTTTCTTGCTAAACTGTTTTAGAAGGATAAATAGGATGACCTGTGGCATATGTTGATGTTGGGTCTTACAGACTGTTAGAATTGTTTTACTAGGTTGGAATCAAACCCATGGGATAAAGAATGAAAAATTGAAATGTAGCTCATAAATTCTCATTACCACAGGAGAACTTCGTTTAAGCATCGTAATTAGAGATATGCTATTTTCAGAATAAATGGAGATATGCTTCAGACAGTCCTGCATGTATGAATTTAAATAGTCCAGGAAAATCATTGTTATGTAATATTACATATTTTTGTTTGTATATACATTTCATTTGGATAGAGTGCATGACATGAGTAATACAGGCTGAGATATATTATAGACATAACTTCACAAAACAAACTATCCCAAACACATAGGCTATGTGATAAGTCATGATGATTATGAGAAAACTATTGTGCTCAGCATATATATGCAAGAGCATTTGAAATTAAAATCATCATAGTCATTTTTAAGAAATTGCACACACATTATCTTGAGATTATATGTGAAGTATTAATGATATATGTTAAATAGAATAGTTCAGTTGTGCAAGAATTACTAATACATTTCTTGCAATAAACACATTTTACATTCTCAGTCATGTTTGTTTTACATGCCTAATGAAAGTATTGTGAGAAATATGATTCTGGCACACTTTGTAAAAGTATCTTTTTGCTGGATTTTAGCAATGAACAACCTGAGTTCTTTATCTAAAATCACTGCACTTACACCTTGTGCCATAGACATAGGTAAGAGACAGGTGGAATTTTTCAACTTAATATTATAGATTGCTGATGGCCGCACAATGCTGCCAGGCTGGTTTGCACAACAGAAGGCCTAAACTAAAATTTTCACTATATTGTTTAGATAGGGAAACAAGTTTGTTCACTACTGAGCAGAGCACAAATGCAACAAAGCATTAAAAAAATGTATGACAGAGAAAAAGCAGACAGTATAATGGATTCAGTCAATAGGCGTATCTAGCAATGAGTAGAGCAAGAAGTGCATTTCAGGGACACATTCATCCTTCTTGCATATCCTTGCAAACATCAGAAATGTATTTTCTGGAACACATTATCAGATTTGCAGTTAATAGCAAATAATGCAAAAGTAGACACACAACAGCTGACACGTTGTTAGCAATACTAACAGTAGCTATTTTTTTAAATAACAGCAAAATGTAAGTAAATATACATTCAGACCACCTGCTGTAAAATTATCATTTAAGTGGATTTTAACCCTGCATCAGTTGTCCTTTTCTCTAAGCAGACTGCACTTACACCTTGTGCCACAGAGAAAGTTACCTGACAGGTGCATTTCCTTCATGGAGTATTATCCTTATGCTAACATCTCACAACACTGGCAGGCTGGTTTATGCAACTGAAGGTACCCTAAACTAAATTTTTCACTTGTCCCTTAAGCAATAAATCATGTTTGTTCACTGTCTAGTAGACAGCAAATGCAAAAGGCATTAGGAAAAAATATAAGCAATATAATTTAATATAATTTAAAATAAATAAAATAAAATAAATAAAAATAAATAAAAATAAGCAATAGAGTAAAGCAGACAGTAAACTGAATTCAGTTAATGGGTATATATACAGTAGCAATGACCAGAGCAAGAAGCAGAAGTGTAATTTATTCAGTTAGTGCCCTGAGCCAGTACCATGAGCCAGAGCATCACACCCTCACCTCTTCATGTAAAGAGCAAAAAAAAAAAACACTTCACTGTAACTGTAATAATTTGTAACTGATCAGCTAATTATGCTTACACTGATGCACCCTCCAGCAAAAAAAAAAAAAAAAAAACACCAGTCAGATGACCAGATGCAGGGCACACACACACACACACACACACACACACACACACACACCAGCTATTCAGATCCCATTTCTGTGTCATGTTCCCAACCTTCATTTAAAATATTTTATTTAAAAAAGGCATTTCTTTTTTTAACTTATAGCAAACTGTTTGCTATAGTTAACTCCTGCCTGCATGAAGCAATTTAGCTCATAGCAAGCAGTTGCTGCAGTTTATACCCTGTCTGGTTGCACAGACACTACAGAATTCAGGGTTTAGTAAAAAAATATATTATTTTTTTTTTACTTTTAAATTGTAGCAAACTGCTTTCTACAAAGCAATAAGAAGCTGTTAAGTTTAGACCTCACAAGGAGTACAATAGCACTCAGGTTTGACTACAAATGCAATACCATTTTTTTTAAAGCTGGTATTGCATTAAAGAGCAATCAGGATCAGCTGATCATGTCCCCGCAGCACTTTGTTTCTTGGGAAGTTTCCACTCTTGTTCCATCCTAGCTACCCTTCTGGCAAAAAGTGCATTACAGTGACACATTCATCCTTTTCACATCTCCTTGAATCATCAGAAATGTGATTTGTAGAACTCTTTTTCAGTTTTGCAGTTAATGGCAAATAATGTGAAATTGGATAGATAATAGCTCACATGCTTTTAACAATACTGAGAAGAGTTGAGTTTTATACAACACAGTGATAAAATAAATGTATGTAAATATGCATTCATTTCCCTTTATAAAACTAATAAGTAACAGTATTCAAATCCTGTCTTATTTCTGTCAATGCAATTTAATTGCATATTGTGCCACAGGGATAGTTATCTGAAATGTAGACGTTATTGACTAAGTGCTATCCAGACTGATAACATCCATGCACCATTTTTAGGTATGTTTGCTCCACATAAGGTAGCCTATATTAAATTTTGCACCTTTTTACTTCGGTAGTAAATGTAGTTTATATGAATGAAAATGCAGATTACAAATTAAAAAAAATATTGAAAATAATTGTCGTCTGAACTATAAACAGGATTCAAACACTGCATCATCTGTCTTATTCTATATATATATATACACACACACACACACACACATACGCACACACACACACACACACACACACACACACACACACACACACACACACACACACACACACACACACACACACACACATATATATATATATATATATATATATATATATATATATATATATATAACAGCAAGATATGAATATACATGCATGAATATAGAAACCAAACTCCCAACTCCACGGCTGTGTAATACGAAAAAGTTTATTCCACCATACAGAATACACAAGATTGAGCACTTTCGTCTCCCACCTGGAGACCTCTTAAGAATCACTTTAGTTAGAAATGACTACTTTGAACAACATGTTTAAGCAAAGGGGATACCCGAGTGAGTTGATTGAAGAAGCTAAACAATGGGTCACCACACACAGGAATTCTAGATATGCCCCACTGTTGTGTGGTAGTACACATTCTTACAATATTTCCATAAATAATGTGAATGAGTTTAATACTCAGGAATCTAGAAATCAGAAGGTAAATATTATTAATACTCCATGCTTAACCTTAACATACCATAATAACATAGATTGGTTGAGAAAAAGTATTAACAGTGTGTGGGAAATGTTTAAATCTATGCCAACTAGGGTGGATGTTTTTAAAAACAAGCTCACTTATAGCTACAGGAGAAACAACAACCTAAAAAATATATTAGAGAAGGGCAAGGGTGGACCAGATGTGGATAGGTTCACCATGATTGGTTATAAGAGAGGAACCTTCAGATGTAATAGATGTCCCCAATGTTCTTTTATAGCTGAAGAAAAGTCTATTTATTTGCCCAGCCTACATATTACTCTTAAAGCTAGAAGATATAGCAGTTGCTATACCAAAGGCATGGTTTATTTAGCATACTGCACATTCTGTTGGTGCTTCTACGTAGGAAAAACAGAAAGACACCTACGTAGAAGAATATATGAACACATGAGAGATATTAATCATAAAAATGTTAACAACGCACTTTATAGGCATACCATTATATGCACTAATGCTAATTTCAAATTCTGGGCCTTGGAAATTATAGAGTGTCCAGATAGAGGTGGTGACTGGGCAACAAAAATATTATACAGGGAAATGATATGGCAACTTAGATTAGACGCCTGCAACGGTAAAGGGATGAATGATTGTATTTCAATTACCCCAGCATTAAAATTATTGGCATCTGATCCAAAGAAACACACTTAATATGTATGGTTTAAAATGTATAGCCTAGGGATGAGTTGATGTAATTCACTTTACAAAAACTGGTTATTCGGTGTGGTTAATATTTTAGATTTTAGATTTTATTAGATCATTGTATTACAGTATTATATTTTGGAGGTTTTACAGAAGAGAAAAATATTTCATCATTTCATTATTTCATCTATTTTATTACATAATACACGTATATGTGTATATATATATATATATATATATATATCTATTTACATACATTTTTTCAAAAAAACTTTTAAATAATTCTTTTAAAAAAAATTTAATAAATATATATTTTTTAACTATTTAGTAATATTTTATGAGTTAAATATTTCATACATTACACATTATCTTTATTCACTATAACTATGATTAATATTTATATATTTGTAACAGATGTATTTATTATTATATTATATATATATATATAACATGTATATACATTTATTTATTTACTTATTTATTTATATGTACTTCAATATTTAATTAGTTTGGTTTAACCGAATTATGGTAATATACAAATGAAATTAAGTATAAAGAATACATGTGTGTGTGTATATATATAATTTTATACACTGGTACTGCATATATATGAATGTTATAATAAGAAGTCAGCTTTGGCATTATGGCTTCAGTGTGTTTTTCAACTTGTAATGGTTCTAGTATATATAAGGGGAGCCATCACTTTAAAATGAATTTTATTTAATTGAATTTCAATTTAATTGAATAATTATTAATTATGTAATTAAGAATGGTATATAAACTGAAAGATTTTCTAACTAAAGTGATTCTGAAGAGGTCTCCAGGTGGGAGACGAAAGCGCCCAATCTTGTGTATTCTGTATGGTGGAATAAACTTTTTCGTATTACACAGCCGTGGAGTTGGGAGTTTGGTTTCTACATTGTTTGGATTTCCTGTGGTTACTTGCTGGACTTTTGCTGGTTTGTTTGCTGTTCAAAGGTTCTACATGTATGAATACATATGCAGTTATGTCTGTATATATTAATGTACATATATATATATATATATATATATATATATATATATATATATATATATATGTTACAGTGAAATACACATGTATATACCTAGGTTATGTTACAGCAGTTACAGGTGACATGTTTAGACCGGCTTATGTTAGTGGGAGGTCCACTCAACAAACATCTACGTACCAACCCCCCAGCTCGGCCGGTGAGACATACAGACACACAATAAAGGTAAATACAACACTGGTTCCCAGACCATCAGCAGGAAACTACCAGTGGGAGAGATCGACAAGGTCTACACTTTAAACATGGATAGCGACGTCCCTTGCGGGACACCAAAAATATGGTGCTTTTAGTTGATGGGTGTAACACAGTTAAGACCAGGTTGTAGCTACATACGGAACAGTAGGCTGTGCAAGCCTGGTAACATATGGAATGACATAACGTATGACATGTGTCCCGACACGGGGAGAGTGGGCAGTGTGTAGGGGTGTGTTCATATCCCACCTGCATCCACCTGCATCCACAGTAAGGATGAGTGTTGTAGAGTAGTGGCAGGTGGGGGAACTATGGGTATGCAATTATGGATCCAGGCGTGCCAGGGTTGGATGGGCCGGTTCTAATAGACCACCCGATGGAGGTCAGCTAGGTCAAAATAGGTATATATGCATACTCACATACAAACAATATATGTTGACGTACAAATTTTGTAACACATGCATTCCATTTGTTGACATAAATAATAGGAATGTGCTCATACAAACATCGACAGTACATGGAACAATAGTCTGTGCAGAAGAGGGATGGGACGAATCACACTATCACATTCCAATTACCATCGGAAATCCGTACATGAACATATAGCGACATCTGTCCGCTGTATAATGTGCGACATACCGATTACAAGATGACTGGAGTGTGTCGGTGTCATAATGAATAAGGCACTAGCATGCTGTTGAAGCTTATAAACATCATTACGCATGTGTAAGTGCATATGAGCGGGGAATGTATTGACACACTGATGTACATATATATAATCATATATATATAGATATATATATATATATATATATATATATATATATATATATATATATATATATATATATATATATATATAGATAGATAGATGACAACATTATATGAATATACATGTATGAATATATATGGAGATATGTCTGTATATATTAATGTAAATAGATAAATATATATGTTACAGTGAGATACACATGTATATACCTAGGTTATGTTGAAGCAGTTAGGGTCAACAAACGTCTACTTACCACCCCCCCCCCAGCTAGGCTGGTGAGGCATACAGACACGCAATAAAGGTAAATACAACACTGGCTCCCAGACCACAGGTAGGAAACTACCAGTGGGAGAGATCTACAAGGTCTACACTTTAAACATGGACAGCGACGTGCCTTGCGGGACACCAGAAATGTGGTACTTCCAGTTAGTGGGGCAACACAATTACGACCAGGATGTAGCTGTACATGGAACAGTAGTTTGTTCAAGCCTGATAACACATGGATTGACACAACGTACGACATGTATCCCGATATGGGGAAAGTGGCCAGTGTGTAGGGGTGTGTTCATATCCCACCTGCATCCACCTGTTTCCACAGTAGAGATGAGTGCTGTAGAGTAGTGGCAGGTGGGGGAACTATGGGTATGTAATTATGGATCCAGGCGTGCCAGGGTTGGATGGGCCAGTTCTAATGGACCGCCCCATGGAGGTCAGCTAGGTTGTAATAGATATATATGCATACTCACATGCAGACAACAATATATGTTGAAGTACAAATTCTGTAACACATGCATTCCATTTGTTGACATGAATAATAGGAATGTGCCCATACAAACATCGACAGTACATGGAATAATAGGCTGTGCAGAAGAGGGACGGGTCAAATCACACTATCACATTCCAATTACCATCGGTAATCCCTACATGAACATATAGCGACATCTGTCCACTGTATAACGTGCTACATACCGATTACAAGATAACTGGAGTGTGTCAGCGTTATAATGAATAAGGCACTAGTATGCTGGTGAAGCTTATAAACACCATTACGCATGTGTAAGTGCGTATGAGCGGGGCATGTATTGACACACTGATGTACATATATATAATCATATATATATAATTATATATATATATATATATATATATATATATATATATATAAAACAGCAAGATATGAAATTACATGTATGAATACATATGCAGATATGTCTGTATATATTAATGTAAATAGATATATATATGTTACAGTAAATATACACATGTTTATACCTAGGTTATGTTACAGCAGTTATGGGTAACATGTTTAGACCAGGCATATGTTGGTGGGAGGTCCACTCAACAAACGTCTACTTATCACCCACCCCAGCTGGGACTGTGAGACATACAGACACGCAATAAAGGTGAATACAACACTGGTTCCCAGACCACTGGCAGGAAACTACCAGTGGGAGAGATCTACAAGGTCTACATTTTAAACATGGACAGTGACGTCCCTTACGGGACACCAAAAATTTGGTACCTTCAAACAATGGGGGAACACCATTACAACCAGGATGTAGCTGTACACAGAACAGTAGGTTGCGCAAGCCTGATAACAAATGGTTTGACACACAGTACAACATGTGTCCTGACACAGGGAGAGTGGGCAGTGTGTAGGGGTGTGTTCATAACCCACCTGCACCCAGCTGCACCCACAGTAAGGATGAGTGCTGTATAGTAGTGGCACGTAGGGGAACTATGGGTATGTGATTATGGTGCTAGGAGTGCATGTGTTGGCTGGCAGACATGTATTAGGACCGCCCTGTGGGTGTAAGTAATATTCTGATGTGGGTATAGCAGACGCCCATACCTCCCAAACTATAAGAGCACATCTACTGGGCAGTCTGTAAACCATTGGGGGAATACATAGGGACCATATCATTGAACTGACCCCGATTACCAGGGACGTCCGTGATTATGAATCAGAATCCTAACACAGTCGCAACTAAACCATCCTAGAACTAGTGATATTAGGAGGAAAGGTGGCAGAATACACGTAATGAATAATGACAACATGTAAGAGTCATAAACTGCATGCACCTCAGAAAATGTGTATGAATACATATGTGCTCTGTGTCCGTCAATGTGTCAGGTTAATAGCACCAACCTTCTAAATGTGTCCCTGAGGTCATTATGCAGTGTCCCTGATTCAGTGTTTATTCTTCCTCATTCGTATGAGAGGTCTGATAGTGAGAGAAAGTGCATGTTCCACTGACTACCTTAGAAGATTGATAGAATAAAAGGTATGGGGTTACCACTTTTGTGAGGGACAGTCCCCTGTGGCAGTTGTGAGCTACATAATAACTGTAATTAAGGCAAATGACCTGTGATTTAGGGCAAAGACTACCTATATTATCTGTAGTAGTAGCATAAAACAATTATGTTCCTCTGAAACACCTAAATGTTATAGGTAACAGTATAAGCAACTATAATGCTACAAGAGTAACCTTTTATTTAGGCGAAACAGTGAAGTACACCCCTTTCTACTGGCTGTGGGCGTGTTGCCCTGCAAAGTCTGACGTCTGTACATACAGGTCGTATAGAGTTGCCACCTTTCCAAATGGCCAGAGTGGGACATATTCTGTAGAAATTTCAGACATTCCAGGACTAAACATACCTACAGCCATGCATAGTACAGGATTACACTTATTTCCAGAAATAAAAGCATAATCTAGTTGCATTTGAATTGCTTATGCTACTTAACATAACATATAGAAGTGTCATATATAAAATAACTGTTGTATGCAATCATTAATGAAACGTAGAATATAATAATGTCCTGTAATCTGGACATGTGCTATGTCTTGATTATTTTCCCACTGTCCCTCGCAAAGTGGGACAGGTGGTAACCCTATAGTCCTACCTTGGCCAGTTGAGAAGGTGGCAAACCTATAATAGGTATGCGGTAACATGACCCGTCCGACGGATGTGGCTACCACAACCCAACTACTCATTTGTAATGTAGGGTTTCGGTTTCCATGTATCAGCCAGATGGGAGCAGAGTGTATGCGGAACACACAGATATGATTAATTCACTGGACAGGCCACTGATTCCGTACAGTCGAATGCCATGCCGTCGCCTAATGGGCAGCCATTCCCGATATTGTAGTCATGTAGTCCGATGTGATAGGCATTACAAGGTGGGAGCAGATTGTAAGAGGAACACACAATTATGAGTGATTCACCGGACAGGCCGCTGATTCCCTACATTCGAATGCCATGCAGTCACCTAATGGGCAGCCATTCCCGATATTGTAGTCAGGAGTGGCCTTAGGTCAACTGGTGCCCTAGGCAGAGGGCACAATGGCACCACCCACCACACCACCCAATGCCCCCATCCTAGTCTACCTACACCAAATAAATACTGGTAAAGTGCACCCACTAAAGCGGTGCCTTAGGCGGCCGCTTAGTTGGCCTATGCCTAAGGCCGGCTATGACTGTAGTCATATAGTCCGATGTGATAGGCATCACAAGGTATGCCTAAGAGGAACACACGAATATGAATGAATCTCTGTACAAGCCGCTGATTCTTTACAGATGAACGCCATACCGTTGCCTAATAGGCAGCCATTTCCGATACTGTATTCATGTATTCCAATGTAATAGACATCACAAGGTGGGAGCACATTGTATGAGGTACACACAAATATGATTGTGTCACTAGACAGGCCGCAGATTCCGTACAGCCGAACGCGATGCCGTCGCCTAATGGGTGGCCAATCCCGATACTGGAGTCATGTAGTGCGAAGTAATAGGCATCACAAGGTAATATTGTGGTCCTCGATCACACCCATGGGTGTGAGTGACAGATGCAAGCACCAATGCCAGTGCATTAGCAAGTGCGGGAACGAGCGGGTGTAAGCTTGTTTGGCTACCAGTATGCGAGTATTGCATTGGTTAAGCAATGTAGAGGCTAATCGAGCATAAAAGGCTGTAACCAGAGGATATCATACAGAGCGGTCATTCAACAGTATAGAAATGTATTCCATCATGTAGAAGTACATGTGAGTGTTTATGTCCAGCATATAGGTACATACATATATAGAGATGTATCAAGGACATGCCATGTGGCAACAAAGCATTGCAAACGAATGAAACGGGAAAAACCAGCGACGCCTGTATTATGTAGTGGTGTTGCTCTATGTGATCACAAGACTCCCTCAGACAGACAATAGTTATACATTGGCTGTATACATCACTCTGTGCATGTAATGTATATTAACACAACAGTACCTGTCCAATCATTATGTGTGAACAGTACTCCTGCAATGTGCAACATCATCATCATGATAAAGGTAAATGGGGTAACCATAGAGGGACCGGTAGTGCTTTGTGTACAATGGGGTTGTCATCCTCACATGTACCTGAACCATATAGAAGTGATGTGCATACCAGGACCTTGTGCCTGAGGGACAGTGGTGAGGATAACAGTAGTATGTTATGATGCATATTACAAGGGTTTCCTGTGTCCAGTGGGCACGTGTGTGTAATGGACAGCTATGTATAGGGTAGATGGTGTCCTAGGAGCCGACTTGCCTTATGTGTCCATAGGGGAGGGTCAGATGCTGGGGAAGGAGTGTAGGTATGGCCATGGAGGATAGGTAGGAGCACAGAAATGACAGCATACAGGGTTGGTATATGACACATGTGGGGGGGATACACCCTGGATGGGGATGGGTCTTCGGCATTCAAAAGCCCATGGGAACAGTGGGACAGATGTCTCCAGCCATGGGCAACTGCCACTGCACCTACACATCTGCAAAGGAGGCAGTGCTGGGGGCTGTCCATGACAGGCAGCATCACCCTGTAAATGTGACATTCCGCCCTTAAACTGGTGTATCTGGCTCCGTAACCCCTTAGGGAGCCACCTACAAAACATGTCCAGGACCGCACGACAGCAGATATGTATCTGTCTGGTCCTGCTCCCAAGGGGGGCATGCTCCATCCTCAGTGGTTGAGCCACCAGAAGGTGGTGCATAGCCAACAATTGTTGATGTTAATGGCTGGGCCCCAGATGTGCTAGTGCCCGGTGCCATGGTCAGCTGAAGTGGGACAGGAGGATCTGCCAGGACCTACCAACCCATTCGGCCTATGGTGTTGCATTTTAAACCCACATATGACTTAGTGATAGACAACAGCATACAGGATTACCTATGACAGTATGCATAGATAGCACCAGCAACCCAACAGATTGTATACATTTGCAGAGGAAGCACAACACATGCATATATACCACATGGCAACTGTACAATGTGTAGTAGACATGTGACTGCAGCTATGAACAGTTGCCCATCATTGGCTTGTCACTGAGAATCCCACACAGTGTCAGTCATACCACTGTTTCATGTGACACATGTCCAGTCAGGGATGCAATGGCAGTAACACATCCCTATTATCATGTACTGTCTGCAATCCCCACACCATGCTTCTGCTGTGCACAGAAGTGTGCTCAGTATGTAACACAGGAAACAAATGGTTGTACACACTGACCTGTTCACAGATGGCCCTACAGATGGGGTTCCCTCATGAACAGAGTACTGTCATGTCTGTATTTTAACATGCAGAATAGCCATTACCACACACATGTTAAACAGGCAGTAGTCTCAATGCAGCATAGCTACACTTACATGCTGTAGTTGTGTGGCACATCACCCTCCTGTCATTAGGCTATTTCCCACTGTTGAAAATGATTGAGGTACATCCAGATATTATCTGCGATGCCGTGTCAGAACACCACAACTAGGTACCACTCACAGCGACTGTCATGGCCAGATAATAACATCTTTCCCTAGACAGTGTACTGTGTTCATCATGCGGATGGCTATGGGAACACCATCACAGCTGTACCACATGCAATCAGCTAGAGGAGGACTACAATAGGTACAGAGGCCATCTCCTGACCATTTCCATCTGTTACAATACACATGCTGCTGCTGTGCAGGTGTACACCTTCATATACACCAGAGTGTGTGTGTGCAGGACAGGCAATGTACACCAGGGAAGGGCTTGGATACTTCACCATAATCTGCCACACGCTGAATAGTACAGGGTCAAACGCCTGACTACTCATTACTATTACATGTGCATGACATTACTACATGTGCCACAAAGGCAGCATGTTGCAGTGCTGTAAGAACATGTGTGTAGGTGAGTGAGTGCCATCTGCAACAGATATAGTAGACATACATTAGGTGTGGCACACATGTCAGTCCACGTGAGCGGATGCCATTGCCACCACAACCACACTCTAATGGACACGCATTGACACCTTTGCCAGGGTGGCAAATACACAATGTAACTACTTAGTTTGCCACACTGCAGTAATGCACAGGACCACATGCACCACAGAGGATATCTGGATGTTCAATGGGCTAGGCCATGTGAAAGTGCTTGACAACTGTTGGTATGCCAATGAGGTTTATACTGGAAGTGACTGTGGTTGGGAGCATCACAACCCACATGCAGACACAGGGTGCCAGTACTGTCATGCAGGTATGCATTGCTCCATAGGTGTGTAGTGTTTGGCTTTGCAAGATGGCTATACAAGGCTGGGTGAGGGGTAATACTTGCCATTGCGTCACCCGACAATGGTGTGTAGTGCAGGGGTGTAGTGTCTGCAATGTCCCACACAGATGGGTACTGCAATATCTGGCCTGACATCCTGGTTACCAATGTGTAGGGCCATATCTTTGCAATGCATGTCATGTCTGCGTTTGATAGTCCTTCACATGGACATTGCCAGGGATGTGCATGCCCCGCAATACTGTACAGTGACATGTACAGGTGTACGTGGTTTGGCAGACACATGTAGTGTACACAGCCTGTTATACCCCAATATGCCAATACTGGCCTGGTGTGGAGAAACCTGCTTACAGTGAGCAGGTCGGCCCTGCACCTGCATGTATAGAATGGACAAGCATTCCGTGGTGTCAGTGGCATGGGTCCATACAGGGCACATGTGTACAGCATTGTCTGGCCTTAATGGATCACATATGATGGCACCACATATGTTGCAGCCATTCAGTGTGGAACATAGTGAAGGCACAATGTCCGCATATATGTGCCAATTGTACCACTGTACAGGGTGCCATGTCCTCTGCAGGCCACTGCAGTCACACCGTGCCTACTCTCTGTCCTCAATGTGCATGTTACTAGCAACATAGTGGGATATCCTAGGCAAGGTTGTATGTGCATGGCACATGGGTGGGGGACATATACCGGGTACTAGTAGGGCTGCATACTTAGTTCACCAGCCCTTTTGCCAGATGTATGGGTATGGCTTGCCAACACAGTGCCGTGGCTGACTGACATCTGTACTCCTCGTGAGTTGAGCAATGTGTCATAAGATGGATACTATATAGGAAAACTACAAAACCCGCTCTCAAACATGTCCGGTAAGACAATCATGGCCACCTCTACACAGGCTCTGACAGACAAACACACACTTGCCATGTGCTGTATACAAACCCCTACCATATCACACTGCAGCAACATGCGTTTAGGGAACGCGCTACAGCGAATGCTACAAAGCACTGTACTTGTCTCATGTAGGCAGACACACACACACACGCACACACACACACACACACACACACACACACACACACACACACACACACGCAAATGGCAAGTGTAGGACTAGAACACCGAACTAACTACTTTATTACACTACAGCATTATGCAGTTACAGAATGTGCTACCGAGATTACTGGAACACAGCACTCCCAGAGATGTATTTGTGGATGGGTGACATCATCGGCCTTGCTAACAGTGGGTATAAGAAATGTATGGAGTGTGAGCAGTATAAAGGTATTACTCAGTCCTCAGGAAAATGGGGAGACACACATACACAGCAAGTGTGGGACTAGAACACCGACCTAACTACTTTATTACACTACAGCATTACACAGTTACAGAATGTGCTACCAAGATTACTGGGACACAGCACTCCCAGAGGTGTATTTGTAGATGAGTGACATCATCGGCCTTGCTAACGATGGGTATAAGAAATGTATGGAGTGTGAGCAGTATAAAGGAATTCTCAGTCCTCAGGCAAACGGGTAGATACACATGCACACACACACAGCAAGTGTGGGACTAGAACACCGACCTAACTACTTTATTACATTACAGCATTAAGCAGTTACAGAACGTGCTACCGAGACTTCTGGGACACAGCATTCCCAAAGGTGTATTTGTAGATAGGTGACATCATCGGCCTTGCTAATGGTGGGTATAAGAAATGTATGGAGTATGAGCAGTATAAAGGTATTACTCAGTCCAACGGGGAGACACACATACACACAGATGCGGCAAGTGTGGGACTAGAACACCGGCCTAACTACTTTATTACACTACAGCATTACGCAGCTACAGAATGTGCAACCGAGATTACTGGGACACAGCACTCCCAGAGATGTATTTGTAAATCGGTGACATCATCGGTCTTGCTAACAGTGGGTATAAGAAATGTATGGAGTGTGAGCAGTATAAAGGCATTACTCAGTCCTCAGGCAAACAGGGAGACACACACACATACACACACACACACACACACACACACACACACACACACACACACACACACACACACACACACACACATAGCAAGTGTGGAAGTAGAACACCGGCCTAACTACTTTATTACACTACAGCATTATGCAGTTACAAAATGTGCTACCGAGATTACTGGTACAGAGCCCTCCCAGAGGTGTATTTGTAGATGGGTGACATCATCGGCCTTGCTAACAGTGGGTATAAGAAATGTATGGAGTGTGGCCAGTCTAAAATCAATTTAGAGACCACCGGCAAACGGGGATAGACATACGCACACAGGCCAGTGTTGGGTATGGAACACCTGCCTATTTACAGATTACTATTACAATATTACATATATACAAATCGCGCCACACAGACTACACATGTCAAGGCTGTCATTATGATTGTCTGGGAATGCAGACATCAACAGGGATGCTGGCAGTTAAGATGTACATACCTGTGAACCTGTGTGTTTAAAGTATGAATCCATCCTGACCTGGAGTATGCCCATCTGTGGAATGGACAACTACTACTACTATACAGGGTTACAATGGCCATGCCCATACACAGAGGCACATAACCAACACAAGGTGTCACTGGGCATGCTCACACACCTAGTAGCACAGGGCTGTTCGGAATGCATTGTGTCCATCTACACGAGGATATACTAGGCATGCTCATACACTTAGTAGTACAGGGGGCATGTTCACACACTTAGTACACAGGGCTGGTCGGAATGCACTACTATGTGTCCATCTACACACGGATATACTGGGCATGCTCATACTCCTAGTAGCACAGGGCTGACTGGGATGCACTCTGGTGCTAAACACGGAGGGCCACAGTGGCCATGCTATTACAAGTAGACATGAAGAACACATTGTAATGGGCTCTGGTGTTGGTAGTTGTCATTGTTAGCGAGGATGCTGCTCTACATATATTTGACACCAGTCTTTTACAAATCAGCTGTCATTCTGGGATGACATGGCTGACAGTAGGCAGGCCTTTGTCACATATCACATGCATCCATGATACAAGGAATTGTGGATATTACCCAAGTCGCATCCGCCCACACAGTGCCATTCCAAGGCAAATGTCCTAAACACAGGTTAACTCCCATACACCTACAGGACAACTGCATTGTTTTCTTATGCTAACCAGTGCTAGATGTGTAGCGTCCATATTCACAGCTGGCCACTGTAGATCCAACAATGGGGAGTACTGACATCTGCGCAGTGAGGAACACCTGGCTGATGTCTCTGTAGTGCACAATAGGACTACCACCATATACCTCAGAACCAGACATGTGGGCCATAACACAGGTATGGACTGCTCCAGGTGGTGTACCCACATACATAAAGGCCACTCACATGTACTGACCGGTCCCCCCATGAAAGGCATCACATATGAGCCATGTGCAGGACACAGTGTCACATGCTGCATTCTAGGATGTAAACTGCAGACACCACCATGCCCTCGGACTACCACCACGCAACCATACATGTTGTATGACAGACGAGTACGCCACCATGTGAACCCTGACTTGTTTACTGTACTAAGCTCTACATCAACTATAGACAGTACACATATTCTGACACAGTCGCATAATGTGTTATGCAAGGCAATGATACCACTGTCTGTGACCAGGTCAGCTGTACACATACCAAGAGCCCTCAGTACTGTCCACCATTAGCAGATGTCTGTTGCTGTATACCAGTACACACCCTCATGTATGCATATGATATACATGTACCTGCCCTGGGTATGTACATGCCACACACACAACATACCTGTAAATAGCATAGCTGTTGTAGTCCTTTGTGCAAACAGGTGGCTACAGCCATTACACACATGCACATGGAATGTAGGTCCATGGCTGCTGAATGCTAACAGTACATAAGGTGTGATATCAATGTCGACAGAGGTAACATCCCCTCTGTACTGGTCACCCATCATATCATACAACAGTCCATGTGTCATGTATGTTATTACACATATCCACCAATTGCAATGCCTACAAACATGACCAAAAGTCAGGATTGTAGGACCTACACACCTGAACATGTAGTGTTGTGCATTCAGATAACATGCATGTGCAGTTGCTGATGTATGCAGGTGGCGTGTATGTTAGTACATCATGCAGCTGCAATGCAGCCTCAACATTGCCAACTGTATATGGTGATATGCTGAATGTACAGAAAGATGTATCACAGGTATGGGCAGATGTGTTGAAATAACTAAGTGGCGGGGCATCTTTGCAGATGGATGTTTGCTGTGGACAGCTCACAGGTGTGTCACAAGCGGTCCTACAATACCCTGTGTAACCAGTAAGCAATGGTTTTGTTAATTGAAGGACATAACACACAACTTAGACAGCGGTCAGGGTGATAGCGAAGGTAAATCACTTGACACCTGTTAATAGATATGACGTCCCTAGTGCATATATCAGCACTGTTGTCACAGGAAGCGTCAGTACAGTTTGTAATGCGTGCAGTTCTGCTGTACATCTGACATACATAACATGAGCTAGGCAGGTCTGAGATTCACAGTACTGGCATGTGTGGTTGCATGTGTGTCCATATCTGTCACGTATTGTGGGGAATACATCTCAGTTGTTACTCACTCTCCTGTTCACTAGTGTACACATCTGTACAGACTGCAATGTATAAAGCAGGACATAGGCAGGGACGTGTATCTCACACATGTGAGGTATCTGTATGTGCATGACATAGGTGTATTAATTACTGAATGCCACTGTGTGTGTATGTAGGGCTGACTGGTCCCTGGGGTGAGGATGTATGTTACCATACTGAACTGATAGGAGCCCTCCCACCATCCAGGCGATGCATTCAACTATCTGTGCTGATGTCCCCAATCTTAGGTCGTACTGACTACCTGTACATGTGTATTCTCTGTGGCGCATCATGTAGGTGGACAATACTGTAATGATGATTTGCACATAGGCAGGGGTCCTCATCCCACCAGTAGCAAATGTGTGCGAGTGTGTGTTACTGTGTCGGTGAAGCTGTGAGTGTGTGTGTGTGTGTGTGTGTGTGTGTGTGTGTGTGTGTGTGTGTGTGTGTGTTACAGTGTCACTAAATACATGTGTGTCAATACCTGGGTGTGTGGGTGCAGTTGTGTGTTGGCATCCTGTCATGGGAATATATATTACTGATTCCCATTGAGGTATCACACTTCCCATTGGCCTCTACCCTTGTAATCAGCCAGACCTCTCTCTTACCTCACCACTCCATGTAACTGTACCTGTGATGTCACCCTTTATGGATGTCACGTCTGTGGCCACAGTAGCTTAATACACAGCTATCATGCTCTTGGAATGGTAGACGTGTTTTTAAGTGGGACATTCTCACTGGTATGTGGCAGCTACACGCTGCATGCTGGTATATTCATACATAACTTTGAGTAGTCCACATTGACATATGGGACACAACTGCAAACACTGACATCCACCGGCACTTGCAATTAGACCTGAAGAAGGACAGCAGAACAACATGACCAACATGCTTTTACTGTTGTTACACAAGACACATACTGGTAACAGTATTGTACACCTGTTCTACATGGTATATCTGCTCACTGTCAACAGTTGTCAACATTTGTAAACTACACATATCATCCTAGTCTGTTCACCCTGTGCATCAGACCATATGAGCATGTCCCTGCACCGATGGTGTGGATGTCAGGGATGCGGCACAGGCATCATTAAATGCACAGGGTGTTAATGTTTGCCAGATGCCTAGGCTGCACCATTGGATGACTTCATGTGTGTGGGTTTGGGCCTTTGATCTAATTGGGCATGTGTGGATGTTATGCATTTGTGTGTTGGGGTACCCTGTATATATGTCCAGTGTGTGTGTGTGTATGTCTGCACACAGTTTTCCCATGTGTCTGGCCTACACAGGGGTATTATTGACAGCTGCAGACTGTACATGCGAGGTTTTACAGTTCACGGTGTCCACCCACGGACATGTGACCTGTGCCTGACTGGGGTTGCATGGGCACTACCAGACAGAGGTGCAGATTGGGTACAGTCTGATGTCACTAGACCACTGGAACCGTGTCCCTGTTGGGACCGTCCCAGGCCATCTGCACATGGCCTGCTGTGTCATGCTGTGGACAGCACAGCACCAGATGCACTGCTGCTGCTACCGCTATGGGCATGTGAGGTAGTTCGTACACATAGACCTGACACAGGTGATGTAGCAGACCTACGTCCATGTGGCCGATGCCTCACTCCTACCAGATGTTCTAACACAGACAGCTCATGCTCGCAGATTGTCATGCCACAGTCAAGGACTCCAACCATGTTACCCAGCCATCTATCCAAAGCATCAGCAATCTGCTGTTGAGCATTTACCATTGCCTGGATGCTGTTGTTTAAAGAACGGACAGCAGCCCTCTGTAGCCTCTGATCTTCTCTGTTGCACGGTTCAGCACATGCCTGGGCCTCCATTACAGCCTGAAACATGTGTCTGGTGACACCAGCTCCTGTGCTCTGTCATGCAGGAGCATTTTGGCCAAAGGTCCTCCTACGAGCAGCACTGGCCACGTGCCTGTGTGGGGCACTACCAGTAGTTTGGCTGACACCATGGTGTGCAGGCACACCTTCCATAGCCTTCCATAGCCCCCATGCTTTCCTGTTCCAAGGTACCACGCGCCAACTTCCCTTCCTCTCTGGCCACCGGTGATGGAGTATGTGCAAGTATGGGATCTGTGTGAGGGGATGAGGTGGATATAGATGGAATTGGCAACCAATGGCACAGTTTCAGCCCCTGACAACTCTGCCCATGACCCAATCATATGTTCATCATCACTGCTAGAGTCTGTGGGGACACAAACATCTGATGTACCGCAGGAGGGCAATGCACCTACATCACCTGTGAGGTCAGACAAGAACTGTACATTACAATCTATACAATAGACACACACATGCATGTGATATGGCAGACGGCATGCAGTGCAGACAATAAAAGTGGTAGTTATCATACATCCCTAGGTTGCACACAACAGCATGCATGTGTGATAGCAGACGGCATTCAAATTATACAATCATAGTAGTGGTCAGCATACATCCCTGTGTTACACCATGTGGACCAGCACAGGCTAACAGTACACCTGCCTGATGTGTGGCATATGACCTTTATAATCACATGTATTATGACACGTGATCTGCTGACGTGCGCAATGACATGCATACATGTTTAACACAATGGTGTCCTGTCGAATATACAGTGAGGCAATGGTGTACCAATTCAGTGTTGTCTGTCCACCCTACAGATATACTGCACATTTAGCTGATGTGCATGGCCATTGCAGGGAATCATGAGGAGTCTCTAGTGCTATATAGTGTGAGTTACAGACAGGGTTCATAGCCATGACTGTGTTTAGATACAATACATAAATACTGTGGAATGTGACCCATGTCACTGAGGTGTATACACACTAAGCTATGATGTGGATGTTGTGACACAGATCACTGATGGGTATACAGATGACACCCCTGCACATCAGCAACCATATTGCTGCAGCCTGGCAACTATGGGCAGACATGGTGAACACATCGGTACACCATGCCCCACATGACATCTGTGTACCACACACACACACACACACACACACACACACACACACACACACACACACACACACACACAATCACACACACATGAGGAGCTAGTATGGCATTTATGTCCATCACCAGCAACGGGAATGTACTGTATCTGTGGCCTGATGTGGATACTGTACAGGTGACTGCTGTCATGTTGCAACACCCTCAGGATGTTCAACACATCCTATGTGGTGGATTGATGTTACACCTACACAAGATGTGCACAGGCCTGTAGGATGTCTTGTGTTCCACATCTACATTATGACCATTATACAAAGGCCATGGCCGAACCATGTGTAGCCATTGTACGACAGGGTGTACACACAAGCACAACACTTCTAGTGTGTGTGTTGCTCCATGTCTCTGGCCATTCTCCATGGCCATGTGTGTACATGTGTTGTCCAATTTATAGTGATTAGCATCTATTTCACGTCTGTGTTGTCCCATATGACATATATGCTCCACTGACAACAGGGTTATGCAGATAAAGGGTGGCATGTGGGATATGTTTTCAGGTTAGGTAGGCAGTGTAGCAGCCAGGTCAATAGATGTCATGGACATGTCAAGATAGCACATCACATTTTGTGACATTCATAGCAGGGCTATGATCCACACCGGTGAATCCTGTGTGCTGGCCATACTCCAGCGCACTGTGTAGTACTGTTTGTATTCACCACATGTGTAGATCAGATCTGTTGTACGTTCCTAAAGTGAACAGCACCTCCACCATTGTATGCACAGCTGTCAACACATCTGGCAATAAAGTTTGTGAGGATTCATGCCAGTGAAATGATTCACATAGTTTGCAAGTGTGGTACATGGATAGTCATTGTGATGCATTTCAAGTCCGACCTGTATATTGTGACAACACCATACATTATGTGTACATGTTGTGAATGGCCACATGGCAGATAGATTTGTGCATTATGGTTCCTGATAAATAATAACACTCTCACCTGCAACAGGCTACTGTCACCGTGGAATGCCAGAGGTACCTAAATAGGAGTAACACAGCAGTATGAGCATAATCCACCCCTGTATAAAGGCTACAGGGAGCAATGTGCATAACACATACACCAGTACATTAGACTATACTATGGTGTAAGCACATGTGTGCATACACAGAGTAGCATACTATAGTATGCGGCATGTGTGTATACATGCCTTGCATATGATGTTACATTATATATTGTACAGTGACACATGCAGCTATATGGAATATAGTTGTTATAGGTGCAGTACTGACTTACCAGGCAACTCCAGGCTCAGTGGTTGAGAGACACCCACCTCCACAATATTGGCTAAGGCTTGTGGATGTGGTTCTGCAGGTGTCCCCAGGTTGGCCAGTAGCTCTTTGGTACGTGTGAGTGGGGGCTGGGTTGGTGGTCCACCACCTGTTGCACCTTGTTCCCTTGTGATTGCATTCACATGCTGTTTCGCCCATCTAATGAGGTCTGTTCAGTGTTTGCGCACCTACTGGTATATGCCGTTGTGGCCACCCACATCACCCTCCTGCGAAGATCCATCCACAGGGCATCCCGCTGCAGTGCATCCTGTGGCACACGGCTGAACAAGATGTCATGATTATCGAGTAGGTATGGAATGAGGGCCTCATCCTCCAAGCATGTAAAAGGGGGAAGTCTTTCACGCGGCATACCTGGAAGACATAATGATGGAGACAGGTCACAGTACCTCAGAGACATACAGAGCTACAGCTCAACATACATGTGTATCACATTAATTCAGTTTAAATAGTTGAATTTTCAAACCTACATGACACTGACATGTTTGTGTCACACACATGTGACACTTAATGTTGAGTTGATATTATCACCATATATATGTGTGTGTGTCACCTGATTAGATTGCTCATACTCCATGTGGTTGCTGTCTTGATGTGGGCATGTCTGTTTGCCTGTACTGATGTTCCTACCTAACAGCACATGGCTGGATGTGTCCACATTAATGCAGTCAACCCAATGATTACTATAGCACTCAATCTTCCACATCACCTACAGGTAAGGTTGAACAGGTTTTGTACATACTTTTCTCACTTGCATAGAGTAATGTAGCTGTTGTACTCACTTTCCTCACTTATCTAGGTGAATGTAGTTCTATTCAGGCATGTTGAAGAGTCAACTGCCAGTGTTCTCATCTGTCTATCTGATGAACCTGGACATATTGAGGCAATGTACACATTGCCTCTTGTACACAGACAAGCCTCTCCGCCTACCACCCAACACTACAACCTGTGAGAGATGCACTCATCTAGCCAAACTGGAGGTAAAGGTGTCTCCAGCCAAGCGTGACCCTGACTGTCATGTGGAGAAGGTACACAGTCACACAACACCACACTCATCACATAAGCCTCACTGTATCTACCCCACCATTAACTGGGAAAACTACTCATGTACCAACACATTAGCTCAATGGTTTCTGGAATTCATAAACACCAATGCCCTGACTCTACATATCCACACACCCACCAGGGGCAACAATATCCTAGACGTAATCATTACCAACATGAGTGACTGGTGCTCCACACGTGAAGCCAACTCCTCGTTGGTCCGATCAGACCATGTGCTGAACACTGTTGATATCCAAATCCCACACCTACCCCCCATTAAAGGAACCACAGTATAATATGTCTCCAAGGCCAACTACATGCTTCCTAAGGCAGATGTGGTGGACGTCATGACACCCATGCAGATGGACAGTACTGTTACAACTGCTGAATCCTACACAAATGCACTCTATAAGCACTTAGGAGTGCATGCCCTGTGCTATCCCAAACAGAACCAGGACGCTATACTTATAATTAACTAAACTAATCTGGTGGTCCCCTGCCATAAACATATTGTACTACAGGAGGAAGACACTGTTGCAAATGAGAGTACAATACCATGTGTGGAGGAGATCCCTGGCCAGCCTCAGTAAGAAGGTGAGATCCCTTATAAGATCCTCCAAAGCTAGCTACGAAAACTATAACGCAACTAATACCAACAACAACCACAAAGCCTCGATGTCAACAACCAGATCTGCTCTGAGTTACAGCACAAAGGCACAAACATTACAGAAACAATTGATATTGGCAACATCCTGGCAGATCCCTCTCAAAGCTGCACACTCTAAAGGCAATATCACAGCATCCATGGGACCGGATAACATCCCAGGCTGCATTTTACACCAACTTTGGATCATACTGTCTCCTCACCGACGCACCATGTTCAATAATAGCCTCACATCGGGTATAGTGCCCCCTGAATGGTGCACAGAAACAGTTATCCCACTCCACAAAGGTGGTGCCACAATGGACCACGGAACCTATTTCCCTATAGGCCTGACTAGCCTGGTCTGCAAGGCTATGGTGCACATCATAGGTCACTGTCACAGAGACATTGGGTACCTCCCAACCTTTGACCACTCCCTGTTTGGCATTGTTAAGGCCGGGCCATGCCTCCTAAACCAGGTGGGCTTCTTAGAGTCAGTTACCAAGGCATTAGATGAGGGTAAGGTGGTCCACACAGCCTACCTAGATCTCTCACAGGCTTTCAACATGATTCCTCCTTCTGATATTATCAACATACCCATCCACCTGAACATTAACCCCTACGTCATGTGATGGTTTGCAAAGGGGCTCACGGACAGAACACACACAGTGGGAGTTGCATACCCTAGGTCTGACTGTATACCAGTTAAAACTGCTGTCCCCCAGGGCTCAGTCCTAGGACCCCTCATGTTCAGTATATACTTCTCTGAAGTACAGACAAGCACAGGAGGGCTTTGGCTGAAAAGGTTTGCAGATGACTGCAAACTAGGGGACATAATTGTTTCCCCAGCTGTTACAGACACCCTCTGGAAGGGTCGCACTGAGACGGATACCTGGTTTTAATATCATGGCATCAAGCTGAATGCCTAAAAGTGCATAGTCATCCCCTTTGGATATAACTAATTACCCATGGACTACCACATAGGTGCTAGTCCCCTACATGCAAAAAAGGTAATATGGGATCCGGAAACACCAGTAGATAGCAATCTCTCCTTAGATACCCATAAAGACAAGGTGGTTAGAATATCCTTCTACATGGCCCCCCTAATCTCTAATGGGTTCACATCCAGATCAGAGGGGCCATTGCGACTCTACACATGTCATATCAGACCCATTAAGGGATACATCACCCCATTTGGGATATACCTTACAATACAACAACAACAGCTTGGAAGACCACACCGGTACCACACCAAGAGGATTACTGGCCTCAAACAGATGACCTATGCAGCCCAAACTACGAAACTCCAGCTGTACTTATTTGCATACTGCATACTCACAGGTGATCTCTACTTGACATACAAGGCCCATGTCCAACCCTGTATTGCTGGATATGCTCCAACTAAACAGAAGCCGCTGAGAGCCACATGCTCAAGGGATATACACCTAACCACAATGATGAGTAGGACATGCTGAATGGATAGATTCCTGACCCGGACACTCCCTATGCTTTGGAATGTGATTCCAATGTACATCAGGCAGGGCCCCTCACAAACATTCTTCAAGGGAATCCTTGACGTGTGGATGGGAGACAGATATGTACCTGTGGATCACTGCAGTGGCTCTGCTGGACAGAGGCACAGTGAACTATTGGCTCTGCCATTCAGAGGCACAGGGAACCAACCTATGTGGGTGGCGAAAGACAACACTTGCTAGCGAGGCTTACAGATACCCTTGGTAAGACAGCCTAGTACCTAGCTTTGCACATATTACATGTCTTATGTGCATGAATAGTTAAATAGCTCTTCCATTTTACTTTGCTATCATGCTGATAAACTGTTGGCTCACTAAAAGACATATGTATCCTGTTATTGTGTATTGTAAATGCCAATTGACATAATTAATGTTTGCCTACCATTACTGTAATGCTATGTAGCTTGTAATACATATCTGCCTACACTATTGTACATTACACAGTTATTGGCACAATATCCACCAATGCAAAACATACTTGCACAGTGACCCAACCTTCCACATGTTATTCTCTGTATTACACCCATACATATGGCTACAGTTCCAATATATCAGCATATACTATCCCCTGTTATAGCACATACTTGTTGGACCAACCCTGCCACTGACATCGGCTGTTGAGGAGTATTTCTGTTCAAAGCCCATATATAGCATCCCTTGTGGTGTATGCGGTGTTTGCCTTGTGACCTACAGCAGTACACACAAATACTACAAGCGTGACTATGCTCAACAATACATCACTACAAGATAACTGTTTCCACTATATGGATTGCGTGCACTTTAAATACTACAGAATAGTACTACATACACAGACATACTGACTGTTCTACATACCTTATTAGTAACCTAACGTATCATTAACAGTTGATTCAATCATTTTGGTTTGTGTTTCAATGTTATTTGTAATGTTCCGCTGGTATATACAGATGGTTTGAATGTGTGATAACACATCCTTTTCTAGTTACATATCGGTAACATGTGGTATCCTGTCCACAATTGCTGTTCCAAAGTAGTTAATTGGATGTACATCAGCTGTGCAGCTACTCCATTAGACGATACCATGGCAAAGGTGGAGTATAAGTGAGTACTCCTTTTGGGTGATGTCCGTTTGCCTTACTTTCAAGGGAGACGGCCTAGATGTGTTATTGCGATATATTTCAACAGCTATATGGAGACACACAGAGATATATTAGCTTCATGACTCTCGTGGACTGTGTGTAATGGCTAGACAATTTAGTTCTACATGTGAGTACAGCTGTTATATTTCGGAACAGTGCTACTTATGCAGGGTTTGTTTGCACCTGATACTTCTGCAGATGTTTAAGTTTGGCAAGGATGTTTGGCCAGCTCAAGGCCATATGGCTATGCATGAACTGTTATATGGTGCACAGTGTGCTCACCAGATATCCTTGATTTGGTGTGCAAGTGTAGCATACTGTGCTGTTACTCAGTAATTGCTAACACATCCCGGTGTACGCACAACCCTCTGAAATGGGATTAGTGCAAACAACAGCCGCTATTTCACTTAGGGCCATGATAGTGTGTCTCTGACAAGGTATGTTAAGGCTTCTGCAGATGTCGTTCAGTGTGTGAATGATTTGTGATTGTATTACAGTTTGTATTGTAATATGTTTGGGTGTGAGGATGATGTTGGTTGGTGTGCTTAGCAAATGCAGGTTTGTAGGAACTGCTTTTGTACATAATCACTAAGTGCGTGAGGGTTCCTTCCCTATTTGAACACCTATCCTTTTGAGGACTAATACAATGGTATTTGCAGGCTGAGTCATTAAGGGACTGTTATGTGGTTCCTATATAGCATGCAGGTGATGTTAGTCCTTGAATCCCTTCAGTAATACATCTGAATGTAATAATGTGTTGCTACATGATAGCTGTGTATTTCTGTCATAGGTATTTGCAGTCATCGTAGTTGTGTTGGTGACTGACCCTCTTTGGCTAGGGTTGCCACCTTTTCATATGTCCATAGTGGGTCCTTTTCGGGACACACATCTGATTTTACAGGCCGACACAAACCCACGGTCAGTACAAGGGATAGAACTTTCCTTTCTTGCCTAATTATAAGCTTATTCTTGTAGCAGTTTAGTAGCTTATCCTGTTTCCTGTACCATGTAGGTACTTTAGATACAGAAATAACTATTGTATGCAACTATTACAGTACACATGGGACATAATTATGTCCTACAATCCCAGGACATTTGCCACGTTTAATATATTTGGTCAGGACACAATCGCCCAAAGAGGGAGTGTCCCTCGCAAAGTGGAACAGGTGGTAACACTATCATTGTCTCATATCCATAGCACATATTTGTAATGGTGTATAGGCATATACTCTCCATATCCTTTGTTCATAAAGGTTGATAGTGGCGGAATGTGTGATTGCTATGGTCTATGTTATACACATATGTGAACACTTCAACCGCTATATACAGGAGACCTACGGAATCCCGAAACCGCAGTGTTCCGACGCACACAGTCTCGGGAACAGACTCCCATACCCCACATTACCAACATCGACAGTAACTCGCGAAGTTAACACGGTCATGGAGCACACACATGCACACATAGACACACTGCTACCCAACACATACAAACAAACCATACTGCACTACATATGAGCAGGTGGCCAAGCCCCCCTACACACTCCATGTAGGTGTCTGTGCCCCACACACCACCCCCTACTTTAATATTCTACATCCTAGGTCGCGCAAACAGACGCACAAAGCTAACCCACAACCACACATTACAGTCCCCCAACAACACACACCACACACAGAACACACACTTACACACACTACAGCCCTAAGAAGCACACGTGCACACAGTAACCTACCCAAACCGCAACACCAGAAGCACTGAATAACTGTCCAGTAACATCATGAGATTACACCTCGTGCATCTGGTGTTTCAGTACTGTGTTATTTCAGACCTTAAGCCTTGGGATTACGTGCGTCGTTATGTAAAGCAGTTGGTATGTGGTAGGTATCTCATTTCTATGTACCTCCATGATTATGTAGATGTTGTTAACCTATCTATACATCTACATATATATATGTATATCCCCATTTATCGACATAACTCTCTCTCTCTCTCTCTCTCTCTCCCTCTCTCTCTCTCTCTCTCTCTATATATATATATATATATATATATATATATATATATATATATGATGTGCATATATATATATATATATATATATATATATATATATATATATATATATATGATGATGTGCAAATATATGTATATATATATATATATATATATATATATATATATATATATATATATATATATATATATATAAAACATACACCTTTCATTGTGTACATGCCGGTTTGTCCTATTTCAACACATTCCTACCTTTTGTGTTTTATCCTGTCAATATACACGACTGCCATTGGTACATTTCAGGTAACTTAGTGGTATGCTATTGTGATGAATGTGTACATGGTTGCGTGTTCTAATCCTGGCAGTGATATCTTACCTCTCAGAGCAGGCACTGGTAGTGCAAGGGTGATGAATGCACATTTCAGTGGCTTTGTGTTCCACATGTTTATTATTCTGTGGAGAACTACCTATATATGCTAGCTGTATTTAAAGTATACTATGTACCATGTACACATCTGTGAAGATTCCTGCCAGGGATACTCCCCATTATTTGGAAACACATCCCTGATTACATTATACAAAACCCCTCACTAACACTCCAGGGAATCCTTGCAGAGTGGGTGGTGAACAGTAGCTACACCCCAGGGATCCCGCAAGTGACTCTGCTCCACAGAGGGACAGTTAATTGATCGATGGGGTGGCAACAGCAGACATATTTTGCCTATGCTTATGAGTGGCTGAGGCGGTTGGGCATGTACTTACCTATGTATCTATGAACCTATACATACAGTATGGACACATGCTGATAGCTTAATATACTGTTCAGGTATTGACTTACTTTGTGCCAATGGTGGTTGTGTGTACAATAGTTGAGGGCTACCTATGTAGGATGCACACAGTAGACCACCTATATATGACAATTTACAAGTGGTCGTGTGTGTGTGCCATCCATGTTTGCTGTGTGTGCAGGTGGAGAAGGGTGTCAGTCCATGAGTGCCTACACTGTCAGTGTGTGTGCTATACGTTCCCTCTTTGCCAAGGCATGGGCATACTGGGCATGCCTCCATCTGCCTACTGAGTCTAGTACAGGGTGTTCATGGTCTGAGCTCCCCTGTGCCTGTGGGTCCCTCGGCAATGGTACTGGGCTGAGAGGGCCTTCACCATTCTGTCCCTGCTGCAGCTGTTTCCGTAGGATCATATTGTGCAGCATGGCACATACTATGAAGATGTGGGCACACGTTCCTGGAGAGTACTGCAAGGCTCCACCAGATATGTCCAAGCAATGGAACCATGATTTCAGCATCCCAAACACACACTCTATGATGATTCTGGTTTCTGCGTGTGCCTCATTATGGCATTCTTGCGTGGCTGTGTGTGCATTTCTGATAGGTGTTATCATCCATAGTTCCAGTGCATAGCCAGCATCCCCCACCAGGTGGCTATATGGGATGTCCCTCCTAGCAAATACCTGATACTGCTCTGAGGCATGCCAGATGTGGGAGTCGTGATAGCTTCCAGGACTGCCAGCACACACATCCATGATAATGTCCTGGGCATTGCACATGACCTGGCAGTTGATGGAGGAGAATCCCTTGCGGTTTATGTAGCACCTACCCTGCTCACTGGGTGGTGACTTGATGTGTATGTGCGTGCAGTCTATTGCACCCAGTACCTCTGGGTAGTCCGCCACATGGTGGAAGAGATGCATATTGCTGGCCAACTCCTCCTGCGTTCGAGGGAAGTGTATATGCTCATTGGCATGTGGTAACATGGCATCCAGGAACTGGTGGAGTACCCTGGATGCTGATGCCTGTGAGATCCCCATGATATCCCCAGTTGGCCTTTCGAGGGTACCTGTGGCTAGTATTCTCAAGCTTACACATACCTTCGTGTCCACTGGGATGGGTTCCCATCTGTTACTTCTGGCTCTGAGGCATGACTGGCACAGCTCAACAAGTTGCTGTATGATGTCCCTGTCCATCCTGTAACGCTCTACTATCTCCAGATCATGTAGCCCCGGTAGGTTACCTTGGGTCTGAACACTTGTCTCCTCCTCCGGTGCCTGAGATGGTTGTCAGCATCATACTCCACATCACCATCAGTCTCCAACACATGCTGGTGAATCAAAGCTATGGCAGCCCCTAACATATACATATTAAAAGTTCCCCGTCTGTATACACCAATGGTGCAGAGTGTCTGAGAATACACAAGTGTGTGTGTGGGGCTTTCACACCTTATACTATTGTGCAATGGATGATGCTGGTGTAATTGGGTGTGTTTGTGCTATTCCAGCTGCAGGGTATCTTAATTATTTGTTTTACAGCAGGTACTGCTATTGTGGGGCCTTTGGTGTTGACTTACGCTTGTCTGCCATGATTCATCTATTGCCCTTTACTTCTATTTCCAACCTGATTCACCTCCCATTGTCAGGCATGCATCCAGCTGCCGCCTTTCTTGTTTTGTGCTTCCACAACCCAGGATTGTGTTGGGAAATGTGTTATGTAGCTGATCTACAGCAAGTTTGCTTTGTTCAGCTGTGACAGTTCTCTTTTCTAAGCTGTACAGCACCTCCCCTTTCCTGTTCTGCAGGTAGCTGCTAGCAGCCTTGTTAGCTGTTGTCTATGGCCCACTGTAAGTTTCTAGGTGTTAATTACTCATTTGTACTCCAATTACCATGCTGCAGCATTTCCTTATTGTCTTCCCGTATCCTTCCTGTTTCAGCTGTGGTGCGCACCGTGCACATCTGTTTACTGGGTTTCATGCGTATTTTCATCCACGTTCACATGAACCTTCGGTTACCTTGTGTGCTCTCAGCTAAGCAAAGCTATGGCTACTTCCACACCCCTATCCTGTGGCTTTGCTTAGCAACACCCAACACAGATTAGCAATGATCCAATGTGCTTACAGATATGGTGGTGCACCCCTCTCTTGATGTCATGTTTACGTCTAGGCCACTCCTCAGTGTTGTAACGCTACGCCGTGTGGTACATCCTTATGCCAGCAGGATGTTTGCAATTCAGTATTACTTGACTCATTTGCATGGCATTGACTGCTAATTCCTAGTTACCGCACGGAACACTGTCACAGACCCTTAGCAACTCTTGCGCCATGGTTATGGTGTAGCATGCGTGCCATTGACTATTATGGGGATATCATGAATTGTGTTACATTACAGTTTTATGACATCTAAATATATTTTCATTATGATCCCGTTTGCGCACCGATGCACTGCGGTTTTACTTTGCATTGCTGTGGCCAAGAAATTAAATGTTATTTTATATATGTTGTGCATGTTGTTTTATGCCATTGGCTATATATTTAGCCATTGGCATATATTAACATTATAACACGTAAGTTTGGTCTGCTTTCATGGCTCCGATTTTATGTTTGACAACATGTAAACCGTTTTTTTTTTTGGCTTACATTTCTACATGCTTACACTACGCCTGCACAACTTCATGAATCGCTATATACCTTAATTTGCATGCTACACTGCTGTGCATGGGATAATTAGCATACATGCACCGGGAACTGTGCAGCTCTGGCATACGCTGGTAGTATACGTGGAAACAGCTCTTACCTGAATCGCTCGACGGTCATATTTGGAGCTAGATTGCCGATGCTTCTCCAGCGCATGGTGCAAGCTTAATGAATCCCGGGGTTGACTTTTATCATGTGTATTATCTGCAGTCATTAACATCCAGGGTGCTGATGGCTGCACACATATCCCAGGCTTATTTTCTCTACTGAAGGAAAGCCAAATTAAATTTTTTACTATTTTCCTTAAGCAGAGAAAGTTGATTGCACGCTGCCAAGTCAAGCACAAATGCAGAAGGCACTATTAACTAAATATTTACAAAAATTGTTTTGGATAACAATTTAAAGGAATGTGAAATCAATCATATTCTATAGCTGACACATTCAGACTACTCACATCTCCTTGCCCATCATTACTCTACTTTATGTCACACAATATCAAGACTTTATGGAAAAGGGGACAGGGAACAGCAGAAATGTTTTTATTTTTCACAAAGTACAAACAATAAATAGTGATATCATTTAAAATTACATATCTATCAGTCATGTTTACTCAGTTACTGACCTTGTTTGAGTTCTCCACCTCAACACATCCAAGCACTAATATGAGTTCCAGTATTTATTATGATCTCCCTCAGTCACATGATCTGTAAACAGGCTTCAAACCCTGTATCACTTGTATTGTTTCTCTAAGATCATTACATTTTCAACTTATGCCACAGAGGTAAGTATGTGGTAGCTTAAATTTCTTGTCTCAGTACTGTTCAGAGTGCTCACAACATTATACATTGAAAATCTCAATTGGTCTATGGACAACATTCCAAATTAAGTTTGTAAGTTTCTACCTTGAGAAGTGACCCGCCATTCTCTGCTACTGACTGCTGAGTGCAAAGCTAACCAGTACACAAATGGTAAAGGGAAAAAAAGACACATTTTTAAACAAGTTCTATAAATGCACATTTCTGATGTTTCCTCAAGTTTTTCTATCTTGAAACAGGAACTTGTATGGATTTGACCATCAATCTAGAGTATTAAGAATGACCATTATGATTATTTCCCATGTTTGCCACAGATGAATACAATATTGTCAAGGAGAAAGACTGTTTAGATGTACTCAAAATGTGACAATGTATCAAGTCACACTGAAACAATTTATGAAAGTTTTCCATTCTCTTTTGCCAGTAAATGTCTGGATTATTGGGATAATGGCAACAGTTAGGAAATACATTTAATGACACAATACTATACAAAGAATACAAATACTACAACTGCATTCCTTTCTTTCTTTACAGTGCCTTATTCCCTTATCTTTACTTTCTTAAAAGTAATGCTATCTCATTTTAGTGCATATGGTATTTGTATCAATAACTATTGTACTCCCTTGAATATGCAAAACATTTAGTAAGAGTCAGTAACTGTGCTCATTAAAACAACATTTAAATTTTGGGAATGTTGCTCACCTAACTCAGTTAATGTATGTTCAGACATTCTGGTAAATTTCTTATCTCTGATGCAGTCTCAGTAAGTGTACATCACAGAGGGGAGACTGTGAATCCCTGATTTTTCCTGCTGTCAGACTAATGATAGACACATGCAAGCCAGTAGCAGATAATATTTAACAGTGGGCATCCTTTCAGTGCTAGACTGTGTTGATACAATTGTGTAGTTCCTTACAACATATTTACTTTCCCTGCACTTAGTGCAGATTGTGGCTTTCAGGAATGATAATGATTTGATACCTCACTTGCATACTCACAGTGCTCAGAGGGAAAAATCTGTACTATATAGAGGTAATTGTGTAGATAATTAAATTATATCATAGCGAGGAGACTGAATCCATAGAGCATGATACTGCTAAATACAATCTGAGGAGATTTATCTACCTTCTTAACTGCTTTATTGGCAAAGTATGTTGCTATTTTTACATAATGCTTTTAGTTTAACATTAAGGATGGATTGCAATGCCCAGTACAACCATTGTTTTATCTGTCTGCATTTCCTTTGTCCTTTTCTGTTGGCATAGCCCATGTATATCAGTTATTTGTCTGAATTACAAAGTTTGGTAAAGATTGCTACCTGACATAATTGTGTAGGTTTTATTTTCTTGTAATGTGAACAGTTATTGCAGAAGAGTGGAGTATAGTATAATGTCATAGCAAGGTCAGGTATTTTTATATGTAGCCCAAAGAATGTATTAAGGTTGTGATATCTACTTCACTGATCACCACTCTAGTGGAGATGGTAGTATAATATTTTTCTGCATTTCTACGTTTACACTGCAAATTGGTGTTGTTAGTCCTATGATGTATTACCCAGTTATACAACTGTTATATTTGTTGTGATTTCATGTACGTTTTTGGCTAGGGGTTGTCTTAACCTGTGAGCAGTCATAGGGAGAATTACCTTTTCAATTGCCGTTTGCACAATAGATGCATACATTTATATATAATTGAGTTCACAGCCATTCTGCCTGTGCATTATAAATTTAATTTTGTATCTGTTTTCTATTTCATCACATACATGAACATGGCAAACAAGACATCTGTACCACCCAAGCCCCAATTCACTGATGCAGAAAATGAAGCCATTAACCACACCTTTTATCACCATGAAGCTTTTCTCTTAGGGAGATGTAGAAGTAGGGAGATGTAGAAGTGACAAATCTTCTAGAGACAGGATATGGCAGTCGGTGGTTGATAACATTAATGCTGTTGGAAGGTATTGGAGAACTTATTCCCAGACACAACAGTGGCAATTGATACAATCACCTCTGCCTGCCTTAGGGTGGCTGCAGTTGCCTGGGAACAGGTGGTTATGGGGGGGGGGGTCTTGCTATCAAACCACCACTGTCTGAAACAAAGGAGTTCCTGTCCATTGTCAGAGACATACCTCTCAGCTGTACAGATTTTTGCCTCTTAGTTTTGGTCCATTTTTCATAAAATTGTGTTTTTTCTTTCAAATTAGTGACAAATCATTATGACTGAAGTTAGAAAGGAATGACAAACATTTGAGTTCTGGACTTCATAGCCTTCCGAAAATTCATGGTAATGCAAAGCCTGTTATTCTATCAAGTTTCTAAGTTTGTAAGAGCAATATTTAAAAATTGCCCCTATTTTTGGGCCTTTGTCGCACTTTTACTTATGGCTTTGTTCAGATTTCTTGCTGTAAGAGGTTGAGTGGTATGGTCAGGATCTAGATAGCTTGCCAGAAGGTTCACCCAGAATCCTTAATGTTGGTGTTGAAGTGGAAGACAGATTGAGTGTCTCAAGAACTTCCAGGTATGCCAAATAAGAATAATTTGTCATTGTATATATCTTTATATGAATATATAGTATATGTCTGATATATCTAGAGCCATCAATAAGTGTGAGTTAGAAAACACAGTACTAGAGAGATAGAGAAGGATATTTTTTTTTTGGGGGGGTGATTCAACTGATCAGTAGATTTTTGTATGAGGTGATTTTTAATTTGCTCATTTAAAGGGGATTGTTCTGTTTCTTTTTCATTAGCATTGTGATACTTATAAGCCTTCTTTCCTCTTCCTTCCTTACATACAGAGGCATCTGGATTGCAGACTGCAAGACCACCTGCACATGGTAAGCACATATTTTTATTGTTATTAGTGTGCATAAGTTAGATTTGGGTCTAACTGAGATTAATATTTGTATTGCTTTAGCATCTATCATATTTTAACATATCTTTTGTATAACAAAGTTTTGATCATTTTCATTCCTTAGTTCTCTCTTTGTTGTGTTTATTGATTGTTATCATGGGTGAGCCTGACATTGGCACTGCGGATATCCTACCACCGTATGTCAGAGTGCTGGTAGCCACCAATGATGATAGTGGCAATGAAGAGGCACGGTCTGCCACTGAGGTTGTGGCTCCCACATCCTCTGCTTATATTTCAGCCATGATCAGTATCCCTTATGCATAATCATGACATGGAGCACACTGATATAGAACAGGCTGAGGGTGATTCATTTGATCAGGTTAGTGTGATTGCATAGCTGGTTGATTCTCCTTGAAGCCATCTTGAGGGCTAGGTGCCCCCACAGGAGGGTTAGTAGAGGTGTTTGCAAGAGGCCTGCTGTCCACCATCCTCTTGATGCTGGTCTGTCATTAGGTGCTGCCAGACATATGTTTAGGGCCATAACGGAGGCACAGGCACATTCCATCATGGCCTCAGAAGAGATGGTGCAAGTACTAAACACATGCATTCTGATGTGCATGACTCCCTGAACTGCGTGGGTGACACCTTGCACAGGACGAATGATACACTGGATCAGAAAGTGTCTGTGATGGAACATATGCTGGGGGAAGGTGGGTGTCCATGTGGTTGGAGAGCTGCTACATTTTCAGGTGTTAGCAGACATGGCGAAATCAGATCCCACGGTCATAATTGCACTACTTCCACTGCTCTGTCATTAATTATGGTGTTGACACCCAAATGTGGTAGGACACAGGATCGTGGTCCTAGACATAGTTGTGAGGAGATGTCATCCAGCAGACATCACTCACATTCAGGTAGAAGTCCTATTTCTAGCCAGGGCTCAGGGAGTAGCAGGACAGCTCCTGTCACAGGCATTTCTCGTGGTCAGAGATGATGATGCGGAACTGTCTTGCATGCATGGGTCACATCTCTTTGAGATGCCAGGATGAAATGCTTGATTGTGTTTATGCAAACACACACACACACACACACACACACACACACACACACACACACACACACACATGCACAAAGCAAAACTTTCCCATACCACCTCACACGCAAGCTATCTAAACAGTACTGTTGAGTGCACTGCATCTCTTGCTAGTGGCCCTGACCACTGTATACTTTAATAAATGCATGCATTTCTTACTTGCACACACTCAGTTCTTTGGTGTCAGCCTTGCCCTCCTAACAACCCCCCCCCCCCCGCCCCATGCAAATGATGATGACTGGGCCCTGGCCTGCCCTTTGCAGATGTGTTTGTGACTTAGGGTTGCATATATCTCTGGCACCCAGAGTGGAAAGCTATTTTTGCTTACTCACAAGCTTCCATTTATCAATATGGATTGTAAAAGGAGAAAGGTTTTCATTTCGTATTCCTACTCATTTGTGAATGATTGTTTATATAATCTTTGAATTTCATCGTACTTTAGTCAGCATTACGAGTAAAGTAGTCAAAGCAGTAGGTACTTCAGTCTTGCTTCTTGCTGTAATTGTGCAAATGATGGTACAAGTGACCTATTCACTGGTTTATATACTGTGGTCAACTGAAATGCTTGATGCACAGTACTGGTAAAAATTCATTGCTGTATATTGCAAACATCAGTCATAAGCTTTTACTGACATAAGTGTACACCTCAGACAAATGCTGTGCTTAAGGGCATATATATTTCTCCATTTTAGAATATGGATTTATGCAACATTTCTTTTTCCTTACTGGTTCAACATTTACCTTGTCATTACTGCAGGTACAGATTGCATCCTTGGGGATTGTCCCTGTCTAATGCCATCAGAACATAACCATTACATGGTTAAAAGTTGTGGAATTTTATGACAACAGTTTTCATATTTGTATGTGGGTGGGATCTTAGATTTGATGTAGGTAGTGAGTGTGTGTGCTGTCATTTGCATCTTAGCCAGAACCAGGAAATACTGTGCATTCCTTGAAATGCCAGCACCATCTGTAGCTGGTGTTTCTCCCCCAGAGTCCTCACTGGTATCTACTACTGCAGGCTCTGCCTTTGGTCTTTGAAACTGTGGCCCTACTGCTTGTTGTCCTTGTTAAAGCATTTCCTGAGAGTTATATTGTGTAACATGGCAGAGACTTTAAGTATTTTTACAGAGTTGCCTGGGTCAAACTATAGGACACCTCCTGATGTATCTACACACTGGAACCTTGATTTCAGCAATCCAAACACACATTCTGTGGTACACCTAGTTTGAGTTCAGGCCTCATTGTATAATTGCTCAGTGGGGTTGTGCAGTTTTTTTTTTCATGGGTGCCATTACCCTTGTGGAAAGTCACCCCTAGGTTACCTTTTGTACAACCCACAGGTGTGCCATACGTGTGAGTCATAAGAAAATCCTGGATTACCTGCACAGACATTGTAGACGATCCATTGAGTATTACAGACAGCCTGACAGTTTATAGACTGGTTTATTTTTCTTTTCATATACCTAATTCCCTGTTCACCAGGTGGGCATTTTATTTCTATATGTGTACAATCTATGGCCCCCCGCACTTAAGGAAATGGGCTATTGAATAAGATTCCTGCATTGTTCTTGCTCTCTCCTTTGGGGTGTGTGGGAAAGAGATTTGATCCCTTGCATGTCATAGCATTGCATTTACAAACTGATGTAATATTCTAGAGGCTGATACTTATGACACCCTTACTATATCCACTGAGTGTCTCTGGAAAGTACCAGTAGCTTGCATATATAATTCAACACGTCTTTGTTGCCAGTGGGATGGGTTTGCCATGATTTCCCTGGGGGCTGAGGTTTCATAGTTCCTCTAGTGTTTCCATGTCCACCCTGTATCACTCAGCATAAGTCAAATGGGGACATAACACCATTTATTCTTCTTGCTGGAGGTCTGACAGCAGTACTTTGATTTAAAGCCTGTTGCACATACAGCATAATGATAGCAGCAGTAACCCATAATATATTTTTCTTAAGTGTAATCATGCTTGTATTCCAAAGGATTTAGAGTTCAAGGCAAAGGGAGCACTGAGTGTACACAATTGCTTTATAGCTTCCTGAATAGCTCCACCATGCTGGAGTTGTTAATTAGCATGCAATTCAGCTCTTTATGTTGTCATTAGGATATTCTGCCATTTCCATTTGTTTTGAGGCTCTACATGACATGTAGAGCTGTTTAATGAATATCAACATGATAGCAGTGCTTAATGTCACTTGTAATGAAACTGACCCAAAGTGCTACCAGTTTCATCAGCTTTACTTTCATAATGTTCAGTGGATTAGTGGAAAATAGTCCATACTTTACTGAATGAGGTTAAAGGCACCAATAAATCATAGATGTGTAAGCAAATGTCACTTGAGGCATGACCTTTGTTATCCTTTTCCTTTTGTCAGCTGTGCATTTGAACCAAAATGGATCCAATAGGTAACAGAGAAAGGACAGCATAGCCTATAAAGGTAATAATAATGAACTGAGGCTTTACTGAAAAGATGCTGAAGAATAAACTAAGACAGATATTTCTTTTAACTATCGAGCAAGTTCCAAGCCAGGTTCTGACACTTCAGAGAATGCACTTCCAAAACTATTTAATAATTACTTTTTCATAATCTTAGGGTGAGCAAGTAAGCAGAAAAAAAATAGAAAAATATATTTTTCTATAAATATGTAGAATACAATAAAGAAAATAAATCTATACACCAGTGAGCTCTGAGTGGTGCAAAGCCAGTCTATATTCCAGGAACATATTCCTCTAGTATAGCTTATCATGTAAATACATTGCTCCCATCTAGCAGATGACTGGGGTCATTTGGGTTTGATTCAATTGTTAACACATATTCTGTTCTATGCAGTGTTGCTGTTTTCACAAACTATGTAGTATGTGTTCTCTTCACCCAGAGAGTGATACATGTCCCAAATATAATTACATCTCAGAAAGTCTTTTCTAGGGGCAGCACAACTGCCACAGATATGCTGGTTGTTTTGATCCACTCAATGAGGTCCCCAGGGTTTGCTTCAACTGTTTATAGTCACTTTCATTTTTACTGGCCAATTCTGCTGGTATAATAGTTTCTTGCCAACAAATATACTTTGTTCTGATACAGGCCATAAACTATGTTTGACACAAGACCATACTTAAGGGTATATGTGCCTTCATGGTAAGTATGAAGGTAACTAGTGGTCTGTCTCAGGCTTACTACTAGGACTTGTCCTTTTTGGCATTTAACTCTTTGATCTCCAGACTAGGAATCATGACCTTTGGTTGCAGATTAATGCAAACTGGGCATTATTGTCAAATTTTCTTCTGACAGACATTCATTACAACAGGAACTAACACAATAGTATAGAGATGGCATTCAGAAAAAGGTCTAAAATTGAATGCAAACAAGTGTAGTATTGTCACATTTGGTAAACACCTGTCTCCTTCAATGTACACTATATCTGGTACCTCATTTCAGATGACAATGTATTTAGTGATGCTGCAATCTATGTAGATAATTTCTTCTTCTTCTTCTTTGAGCACAGTGTAGCCTAATAGCAGCAGTAGTAATAAAATTATTCTGTTTTATCCATGATGTTTTTATTATTTAAAGGCATACCATTCAGGTAAAAAAATATATCATACCTCATTATGCAGCCCTAATTATATAAATTAAGTACAATGCCCCTTTCAGGATGCACCTTTTTATACATATTAGGCAACTGGAAAAGCCCCAGTAATTTCGAACTGAATAGAACACTGTAAGACTAAAAGTCTCTAAGGTACCAGAAAAGGTGTGAAGGTATATACCTTTACTTAGTTTCTTATAGACTCTCGCAGGGTAATCTGTTTTGTGAGTTCTGTGCCATGAGTAATCCTATCCTCTTTTATGTGCTGTATTTTTGCAAGTGAGAGTCTCCACTAATGACAGAACTAGGGACTTAAATCTTCACCAACACATAAATAAAATGTGTGGGAGAAATACATTTGTTGACATTATTTACACCACCTCTGGAACACACATCCGCTACAAATTAAGCCAAGTGGCACTGTAATATCCATTAGATTAAACATGGATCATTGGGAAGATACTCATAAGTTTACTCCAGGACTGACCTGCTTTGCCCTTCTTGAGAAGTGAGGGTAAACCATGAGGCTGGGTATTTTCTCAGATTTCCTATGATCCTGTAATCATATGATCCAGCTTTTAACCCTGAGGCAATGTCTCCCTCTTCTCCTTAAAATATACATGTCCCAGCTTCCCAGTTCTTTGTGCCAGCATTGGCAATGAGTGATGAAGCCTTGGCTACTGTTCAGGTGACCAAGGTTGGATTAATGGTTGAGAAATCTGAGACTCTGGCAAGGGGATGCCCATTTTGGATGGAGTGTGTGCACTCAAAAGCACCTCATTGTTGATCTACAGCAGAAGCCATGACTATACATAGGAATTGTTGTGCTTCAGGAAGCAGGGCATAGGCTGGCTCACCACAGAGGCAGAGATGAGACATCAGCATGACAATTGCATGGTAGTAGATGGACATTATCAATGTGTGATGAGGAAGGAACTCAGGACATATTAAAAAATGTCCTCAGCAGCAATATGAAGCTGATCTTGGCTGCCTCGATCTCCTGGTCACCTCAGTGGTTCAGAAAATGGGTTGGAGAAATTCTGGTGGAAGCTTGTCTGGTAGGCTCGGTGAACAAGGAAAGACAGTAGCTGACTGTTGTGAGGAGGCCAAAAAAAACCTAATAATAATAACTAAATGCTTACCAGTTCTTTGCAACCATCTTGGCATCTGTAAAATACTCATAAATACTTAGCTCCCTTGAAATGCTCATAGCCTAATTCAGGTGGCCTCACTCTTTCTTCCATTTTTATGCAGTTTGTTTTTATACAGTGTATTCCACAGATGCACAGGGCTTCTTAGGTTCATAGGTTCATAGGTTCATACTAGGCTATCTGCCTGAGGGCATTTACAAGCCTAGCCCACCGTTTTGTGGCTTACGCCACCCCTTTAGTATGGGGAACTATACCCATTATTTTGCTGTGCCTCTGTCGAGCAGTGACACTGAGGTAATCCCTGGGGTATATCTGCGATCTCCCATCCATTGGTCAAGATTTCTCTTGAACAAGGCCAGCGAGGTGCTCTGCCTCACATGTACTGGGATTTTGTTCCACAGCATAGGGAGTCTTTGGGTGATGAATCTATCCCTCCAGCACGTCCTATTAATAGCCGTGTCGAGGTTTAAGTCTCCCGCCCTTGTGGCTCTGATGGATCTAGATTTTTTGAGGTGAAGCATATTTATCAAATCTGGGTTTGACATGGCCTTGTATGTTAGGCAAAGGTCACCTCTGAGCAAGCGGTAAGCGACTGAATAGAGCTGGAGTTCTTTCAGTCGGGCAGCATAGGACAGATTTTGAGACCCTTTATCCTTTTGGTGAGGAACTTTTGTGGCCTCTCCAGCTGCTGCAAGTGTCGGGTCAGATACATCCCGAATGGGGCATTGTACTCAATCATTGGTCTGATGAGTGATGAGTAAAGGGAGACTATGACCTCCCTTGATCTAGATGAGAATCCCTTCATGATAAGGTGGGCAATGTAGAAGGTCTTCCTAACCACTTTAGCTACATGGGTGTCGAATGACAGACTACTATCAACCTGGGTCCCCAGGTCCCTGATAACTTCTTCTGTGCTCAGTGGATTGCCACCTATTTGGTAGCTTGGGGTAACCTTGTTTTTCCCAAAGGGTATGACTATGCATTTTTTGGCATTTAACTTCAGGCCGTGGCTCTGGCACCAGTTATCCATTTCTGTGAGACCCTTCTGAAGGATATCTGTGTCAGATGTGTTTTCTACTATGGCGCCCAGTTTGCAGTCATCTGCAAACTTTGTCAGCCATAACCCTCCTATGTTTGCTTGTACTTCAGAAAAGTAGATGCCAAACAAGAGTGGGCCCAGGACTGAGCCCTGTGGGACACCACTTGTGACAGGCTTTGAGTCTGACATGGCGCCAGCAACTCTGACCCTGTGGGTTCTGTCACTCAGCCAGTTTGCAACCCATCTTGTGATGTATGGGTTAACATTTAAGCTGATGAGTTTTTCAATGATACCCGAGTGGGGTATTATATCGAAGGCCTTAGCCAGATTGAGGTAGGCTGTATGGACTGCCTTTCCCTCGTCAATGGCTTTGGTGACTGTTTCGAAGAAGTCAACCAAGTTTAAAAGGCATGATCTGCCTTTGACAAAGCCAAACTGGGTTGGATCCAAAGTCTGCAAATTCCCTATGTCTTTATTTATGAGGTCCATTATGATCCTCTCCATGGCTTTGCAGATAAGGCTTGTCAAGCTAATGGGCCGGTAATTTCCAGGGTCGGTGGAGGCACCGCCTTTGTGAAGTGGGACCACAGTTGCAGTGCGCCACTCCCTGGGTACGTGTCCAGAGGTAAGACTTTGATTAAACAGCTGTCCTAGCTGTGGGTTTAATTCCTCATTGAGTTCATGGAGCACACAGCCGGGGACACCATCAGGTCCCATGGATGCTGTGTTTGTTGCTTTGGAGAGAGCAGTTCTCACTTGGGCGCTGGAGATGTTTGGGGGGCTGCAATCGTTTGGTATAGATATCTCTCCTTTTGGGGGTGGGGAGAAGTTTGCACTGAACCTGTCAGCCAGTATGTTGGCAATGTCTGTAGGATCAGTAATCTTCACATCATTTTGAACTAGTTCTGAGCATATCTGGGAGTTTCCTCCTAGGTTTCTAACATAGCTAAAGAAGGCCTTATGATTGTCTTTTGAGTCTTTAGCTATTTTTCTCTCGAAATTTGCTTTGGATGATTTTATGAGAGCTCTTAGTTTTTTACTTATAGTGATCAAGGGTGTCTTACCTTTTAAGGATTTTGCTCTATCTTGTAGTAGCTTCCTCCTTTTATTGTAGAGTTTGTTTATGGCTGGGGTCCACCAGACTGGACGCTTGCCTTTGGTACTAAGAGTCTTTGTTTTGTTTGGGATTGCCTTATCCATGCAGTCCTGCAGGTGCTGGTAGAAGGTGTTTGTAAGTGATTCAGCGGCTTGAGTACTGTTTTCCGCTGGCTCGGGGGCCTTAAAGGAGACCACACTAGTCTTTAGAAGTGTGAAGTCGGCTTTTGAGAAGTTCTTTACTGTGGTCTTTTTTATTTCAGGTGGGGGTGGGATGAGGACCTCCAGCGAGATTAGTTTGTGATCTGATCTCACCAGTGAGGGGTATACTTCTGGTATGCTTCTCTCCTCACAGAGCTTGTAAGTTCAATGCAGTTTAGTTTCAGTTGGTATCTCAAAGTTGTTTTAGAAGTGTTACATGGTCTGGCTAGTTTATCTCTATACAAACTCAATACTACTGCTTATCTGTTGTGCAATAATGTATTGTTTCTACACACTGCCTGCTATGAAGTTGTCTAGGAATAAATCTTATGTAATGCCAATGTTTCTGAATTATTCCGTGTTTGCAAAACTTCTCCATGTTTTTGGCATCAAGGAGCACCTGGAGTGTACATTCATTTCATCAACAACTTGTCTGGCACATCTCCATATTTCCATCAGTTAATTTGAGTACTTTACCACATTTAAATGCAGCTATATGTGGGTGATGTGATACCTATAAATGTTATTGAAATATATAAACAATGTAGGAGCAGAGAGACAAATAAAGAAAAAGCATGCTTTCAGATGGTCATCTGTCAGCTGATGGGAGAGATGTGGGATAATATTTTAAACTGAGTTACTTTACTGAATTAGCATTCTCACTCCTTTCTCTTGCACTGGTGACCTAAACATTTTGCTTCCTGACATAGGTGTGTCACTAGACATTTAATAAAATTAATTCATAAGTAGGCTAGCTTAGTAAACTCAGGTGCTTTCCTTTCTAGCTGTGAAGCCTACATTCAGGGAACATTCAGAAATCTCTACGGACTTTGTATTCAATAATGTACCCATCTATGACCTAAACATGTGTTATCTGGAAGCTGTTGATACCACTATTGCATTTGTGGTCTAGATGGTATAAGACCCAAAACACCATTTACTTATGCAAGGAGGTTATCCTTCTGAATGAGTACCTCTGTAAGGATCTAATTATACAGATCTGTGTAGAACAAGTGAAACCCTCAAGATGGCAAGACTCTTCCATTGAAATTCGTTACCCTTGAAAAAGTCTGTAGTTTGGTTCTACCCCATGGGAATAAAGACAAACATGTACACTGATGTCTGATACAGCTCGATATTACCATTACCTTCTGTCAGTGTCGAAGTCAGATAACGATATATTCAGCGGACAGCATCCTCATATTGTACCTGCTGTATGGAAGATGACTGGGTTTGGTTATATAGTCTTATGCTCTCATTATTTTTTTCTGATACCTGTCATCTTTTCGGTTTTAGGTCCTGGATATGGTGCATACTTGAATGTGACCCCTCAGTAGCATTATGCATACTTCTGAAAGAAATATCAGATTCTAGGAGACCTGGGGATATTACTCATGGAAGACATTTTCATTTATGTGAAGGAGGTTTGAAAGAAGGAAGGGTATTTTACCACTAATGTAGTAAAGGCATTCCTCTTCAGCTGGATTTTGCAGTGTAGTACCATGACTAAAAATAAATAATAGATAAATAAATAAAAAAAATAAATAAATACAATGGTAAATCTTAGTTTTCTGAATTTCCATATTCTCCATATTTGTTTGATTCCATAGATTCATAGATTGTTATAGGCTAATGACCTGGGTGGTGTGGGGCTTTCTAAGCTTAGCCAACATTTTTCCAAATGACAAATGAGTGCTAGGCCTGGTGTAACTTTACTATTTCCCTTTCATTTGATAATACTGCCACAACTCTTCAAGGTGGACAACACACTATGAGCTTCCATCTGCTGCTAACACTGACTGGTTTATCTTTGTCCCAAACTTAGACTTATGTGCAGCATTTCTATCACACACTGTCACCACTGCCACCATCTAATATGGTCAATGTGTAATCCCTTCACACAATTCCATTCTTCTTCAGAATTCCAGGCATTATTGCTTCATTCTTAATTTTATATATTGATCAATTTGCAGTCATTTCAACACAGAATGATTGGGCTTTATTGTAGATAATTAGCCTCATTTGTTGAACATTTTTTTCTGCATTTTGCCATTGGCTGATTTTGGCTGCATTGTATATGGCTATTTTAGTATACTACTGAGCAATTTATATGTTTTTGGTCACTGGGTAATTGGACTGGATTGAGTATGTTTCGAATAGCAATTTTGGCCACAGAAGACAAAACAATTAAACCTGTTCCATTATTGGGTAGGATGCTCAAAAAGGGAAGTATCTGGGAGAAAAAGAAAGGAGAAGCACTACACATAAAAGGTGGAACTTTCTACATGGGCTATTTAATAATTAAAATAAATAAATAAGTTAGTAGGATGCAGGTTTTGTAGGTTGGACAAAGGAACTATGATGAGGCAGTGAGACAGTACAGCTCTCATATGGAAGTATTGACCAACAGAAGCTAGAGATATTGGTGGTAAATGCATTGTCTTGGAACATAGGGATAGTAGAAGGCATAATGAGTTACAATAATAAGAAATTTAATATGCTGTGAGTAAAAATGCATGTACCAATGTAAACATCTGAAAAAAGTTGTACTCACTGAACATATTTGTAGGAAAAACTGCGGTACATAATTAGAGAGTTCCTCCAAAGAATGGTACATTTTGGACATAGTATATGTGTTAGCAATCAATATAATTGTAACGTAATGCAGACAGCTTGGTGGAGGAAATTGGCCATGATCGGTATGGCTCAGAATAGACAAGGAGAAAGGTAAAACATGCAAAACAATAGTACTAGACTTAGTAACCAGGCTTCATAGAGGTAGAGATCAGCAGTCATAGAGCCATAGGAAAGGTCTCTGAAGAAGGAGTGTCAGCAAATCCAGAGATGCTGAAGAAGCTGAAGGAACATACAGTAGCAAAGATGGACATTTGAATAAGGAGGCAAGAAATGAATGGATACAATTGGAGTATCCTGCTTCTGCAGCTGATACATCTGCACCTTATATGCCAGATGATTAAAATACAACCCTAACATGAACAGCATAACAAGTTAGGACAGACTGATGTAAAGCATTATTTCTGATATTCACTAAAGATTTAAAAAGTCCATTTCTATAGTTATATGAATACCTTCAAGAAGGTTAAATAACCACACACTAAAGGATTTTACATATTACAAGAACTTTAAAATAACTTTAAAGCAGAGTTTAATGAATTTATAGTTATTTTCCATAGATAATTGCTTTTTCTTTTGCTTGGGTTTATCCTATTTCAAGATACTAGGGTTTCTACTGCTATTGCCACTCCCAAAATATACCTTGATACTTATTTTATTTACAGCCGTCTATTATACTTATTAAATGCCACATTATTTCACAATTTAGCATTTTTGGCATTTGCAGTTGAATATTTTGAGGTTAATTCCTATTGTTTAATGCAATAATACCAGTATGCCATGCATTGTATTATGCATTTCATAATAATTCAACATAACAACAAAATAAAAACTGTTTCTTTTCAAATGCTTCCTTATCCCTTATGCTGCTGTGATACTGGCAACAATATTATATCTGTTATCTTGAAAGATTAGTTTAGTTTTGTTTCTGGTTTTCTGTTTGATGTTATCAAATAATATTAAGACAGACACAGTAACAAAATCACATCCATCTTGAAAATAAAGCCTATAACAAATTCCTATTTTATTTTTCTGGCTCAATATGCAAAAATGCCAAAGCTTTAAACAGATGTACATGAATTTCTAGGCGATACAAGTGTTACTGTATTCTATAGCTTTACAGTCAAATAAACATCATTCAAGTTTTCTACAAAAGGTAGCACAGTTTATTTTAGGAGTGCTACAGTTTATTATGCAATATGTTATAATTATGAGAAATATCACTTGCTTATGTTGGTGAGGTTTTAGCATGCCAGTGCTTGGAATGTTCCAGATATTAAGCTGAATGTTTGGTTTGTGGCATTCAGAGAAGAAATGAAGTGTGAGATCTATATTTTCTTTGCACCTTTCCCCCTATTTGAGTTTTTGTTACTTCAAAGTTCTTATATATAAAGATCAGGAATGAGGGCAGACCCATCACATCTGTGGGGGAGAAAATGAGTATATACTTGTATCTGGTAATATTATAAAAGTCACTAGTTATAGAGTATGACCATGTATCTTTAGATATGTTTTATATTACTTAAGTTTGGATTAGGCAAGACAGAGTAATTCAAAGTAAATCCTTTATTTTAATAGAAATAAAATGCAAGTTCACTTATGTAACTAATGCCTACTATCAAAACACATACACATCTTAGGGCATTAGCAGAAATGTCAGCAATATCACATTTAAGGAAAACACAACAGCGGCATTACCATGAACAAGACTGCTGTTTTTCTGTGAACAAAGAGCAATAATTTAACATGATTGATTGCTGCATACACAGTTTATCACATTAGTATAAGCACTATATATTAAGAGCCAAGCTACTGCTCTACTTATGGGGATTTCAGAAACAAATATATTTGTAATTATAAGGTTAAGAATGTAACGTACAGAGCTGTGCTTTAAGTACTACTTTCAGTTTTAGCTGTAACCTGTAACTGTTTCAGGATGCACAATCTAGTTCATTGGTGTTATCTAATTTGGAATAAAGCAACATATTTGCTCTTTAATGTCATAAATTATACATTAAGCCATCTATTTCCAAAACAAACTTTTATTGTCAGTAAATTATACTCACAATGCACTCTTTTGGTCTTGTCCTTTCACAAACTTACTATAAATTCAGATATATTGGATATGTTTACATTTTAGTAATCTTATTTTGAGCATTTTTGTCTTTTATTAAATGCATTTTATTCTTTCTGATCCATATTTTGAGAAGTTTAGATTACCACTGACAGATAATTGTTTCTGCTGTTGATTTACAGATGTGACAACATTATCTAACACATTAAATTTTATAACAGATGCTACAGGGAAATAAATGTTTTTGTTTTTATATTGTATTAACATTTTCTCAGAATAGCTTGAGATTTTATGTTATGTAGAAAACAAGAATTGCCAGCCTTATGTACCCAGACATAAATCTATGTTCCCTGGAGAAACATTTGTGTTAGGATGTTCATTATTGAAATTTTCTAAGACACAGACACACACATCAGCATTCTACAATTGATTGCAAGATCCTGCTTTGGTTTTAGATATCACATAAACAAGGCAAAGGCTGACAGTTTTTGTGCTCTTAAGGGAGCAATAGATGCAAAACTATCCTTTGTTGTTCTTGTCTAACTTTAAGCCAATTACAACAAGCCTTAGTCTTTGATGGCTGACTTCATTTGAAGTGTGGAGGAATCAGAGGGACAGATTCTTTGTCTTTGTAGTACTTCTGCATAAGTCCTTAATATGTATTTGTTATAATGAGAAACTTAATTTTGCATTCTCTCTCTCTCTCTCTCTCTCTATACTTATGTTGTCTGTTTTCTCTGCAAAGCAAAAGTATAGCCAGTTTCTCAGACATCAGTATGCAGAACTTTCATTCTGATTATATAACTCAGAATTTACCATTCAAAGGGAGATATTTAACTTCTGAGAGATTTGCATTTTAACCTCTGAAAGATTTGCTTTTTTGGCTGAAGAGGAAAGAGCATAGTTTTCTTTAAATATGGCACAGTGATCATTTTGTTCTGTAAGACAGAATAAATAATGGACCGAACAGGAATGGTAATAAATATACATTTATAATAGAAATGCTAACTTCCATTGCAGGTACTTGAAATATACTAAACAAACTTAACTTCACATCAGCATTTTAGTAAAGAAAGGTGATATCAGAACATAGGATGCTCTTGGAAATTATTTCTTTGCCTCAAACTTTGAGAAACAAAGCTAGAGTCATAGTATTCCATAATGTTATTTCTTTTCCAACTGATAAGCTAAGGGATTACTTATAGCCCAACCTTATTTTTCTTGCTCACATTTTCCAGCCTGTTAAGGTCCAGGTGTTCACTTTTCTGTTGTCTTTTTCCTCCATGAAAACCCGACATTGTTTTATGATAAATCTTACACTTTGTTTATCTCTAGAGCATACTGTCCTGTAAAACAACATATTAAACTGTGGAATACACCTCCTGTTAGACCATGGTGCAATAATTAACTGCAATGCTATGAAGTTTTATAAGTAGTTATGTTATCTTCAACAGAAGAAAATGTAAAACAAACAAAAATGATAGACTGAAATATATTAATAAAATAAAGCTAACCAACACAGCATTATGCCTATGAAATCAGTTGAGATTTATTTATTTCTATGACAAAATATTTTCAAGCTTTCAACAAACAAAATTAAAACAGTTTGCAATGAAGAATAGTGGCAACTTTGTTCAAATCCACCCTACCTAACAAATCAGTATTTATTTTTCAAAGGAAAAAAAAAACATATTTTGCACATTTCTTTTACAAGTACATGCTTTTGTATTTTCCTGGTATGAAAAAAAAATGTCAGTTCTGAAAGAACTCAGTAAAGGTAAGCTTGGAATATGTTACGGAGTTTGATTACAGTGATCAATCTACATCATACTTATCATCATCTTAACACAAGAAATCTGAATAAAGCCTGACATAATGTGGGAAGACCCCAAATAGGGACACAATTTAAATATTGTTCTTATAAACTTAGAAAGTTGCTAGAAGAACAGGATTTCTGTTGTCATGCATATTCCGAAGAATATGAAGTTGGAAACTCAAATGCATGTAATTATTTAGTGAGTTTAATCTTTAGATCATCCAGTGAATTGTCAAAAAAAAAAAAAACATTGTTTGAGAAACAGACCAAAAAATATGAGGCAAAAATCTGGACATTCTGCAAAAATCTGTATAGTTGAAAGGTATGCTGTACATGGTGCTTATCTTGACATAGCCAACATTTCTGACATTTTCCCCCATGCCAGTAGTATTAAAAAACAAACAATGTAAATACCTATACATTTCACCAAACCACAAATTGTTTATCCAATAGTTCCTAAGTAGTGGAAGTTGCTTGTACTGTTTCTGAGGATAAACTTGTAACTAGTAGGGAAGAAGAAATATCATTGTTGGGTCCTACGTTGTTTGACCTTCATTTTGCTGGAATCCAAACCAATATCCTTGAGGTATAGTTGGCCAAGTTTGCTGATGACTGCGTATTCACTGATACTTAACTTCTCCAACAAGGGATGGAATATGCACATACCTGTTGTACTGAAAACCGTCTCAAACTATATGCAAAAAAATGCAGCATAGTAGTGTTCAGAGAAATGTTGTTCCTACTTCATATGTTATAAATTATGACTCTTCTTCAAACACATATATTGATAACAGACCTGGTACTTATGCAGATAGCTCTCTCTCTCACATTGGACCATGATGTTTCCACCATAGTCAGGAAATCCTTCTATCTTTCTCAATTAATTGATAACAAAAATATCATCAAGATCCAATGAAGCCATCTTACCAGTGTGATCTTTCATTTTCAGATCTAATACTGAATACAGTTTCCCCTTTGGTAAATACAAATGCAAGGATATCATTCAATGACTATTAAAAAAATAAAGTCCTTAAATCCGTCAACAAAATCAACAAGTCTCCTTATACTTATTACTGTACTGGCCACTGTGAGGTGATCTTTGTCTAATTATTTCGAGCTATGAAAGAGATATCATGATTTAATGATAGTACTTTGCTTGACCTTTAGTGGTAACTTATTCTATAGGATAGGAATAAGATGAGTTAGCAATCAATACCTTCGGTGAGAATTGTTTATATGTTGGTATAAAGTTAGGTCTCTAGTTGTGGTATTTGCACCATACCTCTCAACTGCCCAGACTGTCACAGAATGTCCACATTTTTCCCTCATATTTGTGGCCTGTTCCTCATAAAGTTTGTGGTTTTCTGTCAAATTATTGAAGGTTGAAGGCACTAAATAATATTCAATATTGACAATACATTTGAGTCTGAGTAATTGGGATTTCTTACAACATTCATCATTTTCCAGCTTCTCTTATACAGTTTATTAACATGAGAGTTCCACCAAAGAGATTTAATCCTGAATGTACCATTACATTTAGGACAGACTGGTACTGACTTTTCTTTTCAGCCGTTTAGGTGCTGGTAAAAGTCTAAAGTGAATGAGGCAGCTCTCTCAGTTGGATCTGTTCGTGGAGGGAATTTTTGGGAATTCTACCTAGATGCTAAAAAACTGAAGTAGGCTTGCCATAGAGAAGCTCCTAAAGACAGTTTCATTTGTTGGTAGGGTGGTACAATTAGGCCTGATGTAGAATGTTACCATTTTGTGATCAATTTAAATTTGTGAGGAGGAGATGTGGAGATGAGATGCAGGTTTGAGCTAGGCTGGTAAAGACTGGGTCAAGGATATTACAACCTCTAAATGGGTAGGCTTACAGCTTACTTTGAAGCATTGTTTTTAGCAAAGTTGAAGAAATGTGACTACATTTGTTTTAAGAAGTGTAATTACCAATCAATGTTTGGAGTTGAGGTCTCCTAGCACAAAGATATTTAGTTTGATATTTAACCACACAATGTTAAGGTAAATTCCATAATCTTTGGGGGACATTGATGGAGATATGTAACTAGCAATAAAGTAATAGGCAGATGTTTTTAAGAGTGTGTTAGCTCTCTAGAAGCTCCAAGTTAGTTCCATGGGTAATTTGATGCTGAAAATGCTTCTAACAAATGCAGATACTACAGATATGGTTCCATAGTTGCCTAAGAGCTAGAAGGTGTGATAGGTGATAATCCTTGCTATAGAGAGAGTACTACTAATGCACTGAAACCGTGCCTCAGTAACTACACAAATATGAATCTGTCTGAGATGCAAAAGTGCTTCAGTTTTTGGCATCTTTCAATTTAGACTGTTAGCATGGACTGTACTGGAACATGTTAATAATTAACTATACTAGAACAATTTCACAATTGACAGTGCTTGAACATGTAACCTGCTCCCAATGGACTATTTTGAAAAGTGCGCATAGTGTACTTTGTTAGAAGAAGTTCACAATGGACTATGCTAAAACAAGTTTGCAGTAAACTATGCTGGAACATGATTATAGTGGACTATTCAGGACACATTCCAGTATGATATGATGACATGTTTGCAGTACAAAATGCCGGAATATATTTTTAATGGACTATACTAAGACTTGCTTATAGAGTGCTATACTGCAGATTAAAAATGTTTTGGCTTTCTGCCACTTCAACATGTCATGCATCATTTCTTAAGAGATACCATTGATGAAGAGTTGCTGAATTTGAATCCTACACGACAACTTCTTTCAGTGAGGGTAAATACTTTATCTGGGAAAAACAGTAAACAATATTGTTTGTATCAGTGACAGTTGCCATAAGATTCAAGATGTATGGGTTGTAATTCAGTAATATTTGTATTGAAGGTGCTGGCATAGTCTTGCTTGCGCTCTTCGAATAATTTAATTTAGTCAATAGAAAATAGTAGACTGCATCTCAGCTTAGAGTACAACTACACCCGGTAAGTTATGTCTGCAAACTTTTATTAATATTAATCACTAAACAGCTCCTATTCTGAGAATACCCAGAATAGTGGCTCATGTTCTGTGTAACAGATGGAAAGAGTCCTGACTGTGATCCATTTGACCAGGCTTCAAATAGAGGCCATGGCACTAGCCATTGTCTGGGGCAGGAGGAGGTGGCATGTGTTGGGGCAGAACATAAGGATGTCAGATTTCTGCTGGGGGTGAATGTAAGGATGTCAAATTTCTGCTGGGGCGAATGTAAGGATGTCAGACTTGTGCTGGGGCAGAATGTAAGGATGTCAGCTTTTTGCAGTGGACATTAAGCATACTATCCCCAGTGCTTTAGGCTGGTGAGTAAGGTTGCTTTCTGGTATATTTTCCTTGCAGTGTTGTCAACACTTTGCATACCATTCTTTCTTCAGCATACCCAAGAATGTAGAGGGAGATGAGGAAATGAAAATAATGCTTAGATAGGGGGGAAAATTGTGTGTGTATTAATATATTAATGTACAGATAAAGCCTGCCCCCCCAAAAAAAAAAAACATGCCTGCTGCTTCACTGCAGCATATTAAGCTGCTGTGAAGCTCAAAAAAAAAAAAAAAAAAAAAACAGGTGAGAGCTTTTTACAATTGTAAAACACACCTTTGCGTTTTAAAATAAAAAAGTAAACAAAAAAGTCAGAGTTTCTGTGTGTTTGTGTGTGTGTGTGTGTGTGTGTGTGTGTGTGTGTGTGTGTGTGTGTGTGTGTGTGTGTGTGTATGTGAGAATGTACTTAGTAACTTCTTTCAACTGCAACAGGCAACCGATCACCATGGATTGTCTAACCAATCAGAAGTGTGAAACTGCAGTACCTGGCATTATTGACTAGCTATAATCCAGAAAAGTAAACATTCTCTGAGGGACAGACCAAAGGTTTGAGGTAAAATCAGGGATGTTCTGAAAAAACAGGGATAATTAAGAAGCATGGAGTGGTTACAATACCTTTCATTGTATAATTTTTTCTCCATTCATTTCATCACAATAAGACATCTGAGGAGTATTCAGTCAACAAAGTGTCTGCAACTGCTGGTCACTGCTGTGTGTGTGTGTGTGTATGTGTGTGTGTGTGTGTGTGTGTGTGTGTGTGTGTGTATGCATAACTTACATAATGTATATTTATTATTTTCTCCAACAACTACATATGCTTCAGCAAATATAAAACATAAGATGACATAACTATTTTACATCACAAATATAAATAACTAAAGTATATAGTAATAAAAAATCCAAAGCAATTCAACCTAAGCTCAATAATGCTGTCCAGGGTGGGCATTATCACATAAATAATGTCCTTCTAGGGGTAGTAAAGACCTACACTGACATCCACTGAGTGAGTGTTAATTCCCTGATAATGCCCACTCTATCATGCATAATTGCTTGCATGAACTGTCACTGATGGCTTCCTCAGTGAAGGCCCCACCTGGTTGCCCTCATCCTAGTAAATGGGAATGAATGGGCTGAAGGGGGCTGATGATCATCAAGCAGTGAGGACAAAGTATGGAAAAAAATGTTAAGGAAGCCAGATCTAAACCAGAAGTGTAATATTAAGAGAGGACTGAGACTATTATTCAGCACTAGACGGATATCTCTCATTAGAGAATGGCAGTAGAACATCATATTGTCCACTCTGGAGCAACAGGCATCTTGGATGCCACTCATATTAGATGAGCTGGAGAACTGAAGCAGGAGAATCACATTCCATATGACTGGGCTCTCAGAAGGAAAAAAGTGACACCATTTGCTTTATTAAATCATTTATTTATGCATGTATGTCTTTTTTGAATAACATAAAGCATTTATCCAAGTGGACTATTTTCAAGCACAGCCTGGGGTTTATATATTGCAATTTTCTCATGCTGTAGCTTAAAATATCCTCCTATAATAGAAAAGGACCTTAACGGGCAAGCAAGAATAGATCTTTTAACATTCTGTGCCACTTTATTGTCTGCTTCCTGAATATAATGACTGCTTCTTGAATATAATGACACAGAGCTGATACTGAGGAGTGATAGGGAGCTTGAACAGCACTGGCTTTGGTTGGTACAAAGGTCAGAACAGTTCATAGGTTTATAGGTGTGTACTAAGCTAATGGCCCTGGAGCCTTTACAAGTCTAGCCCAAAAAAATTGCCCAGGCACCATGCCACCCAATGTTAGTTCACAGTACCCCTATCCAATAGGGCAACTGGAATGATTCCTGGAGTGAACTTTCTGTTACTCATCCACTTGTTAAGATTTCTCTTGAAGAGGGCCAGTGAGGTGCTCTGATTGACATTAATGGGAAGCTTATTCCAGAGAATGGGCAGTCTTTGGGAGATGAACCTGTCCCTCCAGCAAGTTCTGTTAATTGTGGTAATGAGGTTGTGATCTCTGGAGCGTATGGTGCAGGGGGATTGGGATTTCTTTAGGAGTAACATTTCAAGTAGGGCTGGGTCAGACATGGCTTTGTAAGTCAAGCAGAGATCACCTCTAAGTAGATGATGAGAGACTGAGAACAGCTGATGTTTCTTGAGTCTGTCCATGTAGAACATGTGTTTAAGGCCTAGGATACTTTTTGTAAGGTACTTTTGTAGTCTCTCCAGCTGTTGTAGGTGTCTGGTCAGGTACATGCCAAATGGGGCATTATATTCGATGATTAGTCTAATGAGGGATGAGTAAAGCAGGATGATGACCTCTTTATTCTTGGATACGAAGCCTTTGGTTATAAAATGTGCCATGTAGAAGGATTTTCTGACCACAGTGGCAATGTGGTGGCCGAAGGTGAAGTGGCTGTTGACTTGGGTGCCCAGATCTCTTATTCCATCAATGTGGTAATTCATGGCAACTGAGTTTTTTCCAAAGGCGATGATAACACATTTTTTGGCATTAAGCTTCAGCCCATGGTTCCGACACCAGTCATTGGTCTCAGAGAAGCCCTTTTATAGGGTGTCTGCATCACTTGGGTAGTTGATAATGATGATCAGCTTGCAGGCATCAATGAACTTGGACAGCCAAAGTCCTTCTGTGTTGGCTTGGACTTCTGAGACATAGATGCCAAACAGGAGAGGGCCCAGGACTGAGCCCTGTGGGACTCCACTCATGACTGATCAACAGTCTGACTTGGAATCCACAACTTTCATTCTGTGGGTCTTGTCTGTGAGCCAATTTGCAACTCACCTAGTGATGTAAGGATTGATATCTAGTTTGGTGAGCTTATCAATGATACCTGAGTGAGGAATGGTGTCAAAGGCCTTGGCCAGGTCAAGGTAGGCTGTATGCACTGGCTTACCCTCATCCACAGCCTTGGTGACTGCCTCGAAAAAGTCAACCAGGTTCAGCAGGCAGGATCTCCCCTTGACAAAGACAAACTGTGTGTGGGGGGGTCAAGAGTTTGGAGATTGCCTATATCTTTGTTAAGCAGGTCCATGATGATGTGCTCCATAGCTTTGCATACTAGACTCCTCAGGCTAATGGGGCGATAGTTCCCAGGGTCTGTAGTTGCTCCCCCTTTATGGAACAGGATGACTGTAGCAGTGCATCATTCATTAGGGCTGTGATTGAACAGGGCACATAAATGTGGTGCCAGTTTATTTTGTAGCTCATGTAGGATATAACCAGGGATATTATCAGGTCCCATGGACACTGTATTCTTGGCTTTGGACAATGCAGCTTTTACCTGTGCTGCAGAAATGGTGGGTACTAGGCTTTCTTCTGGTATTGTGATAGGGCCCTTGGTAGGGGAGAGACGGGTAAAGTTGGCATTGAGTCTGTCGGCCAGTATGTTGGCTATATCTGTTGACTCAGTATAGGAGGTGCCATTGTGCAATCACTCAGAGCAAATCTGGGTATTGCCTTTGAGGTTTTTGATATAGCTATAGAAGGCTTCATGGTTGTTTTTGGTGTCAGCTGCAATTCTGCCTTCATAGCTGGCTTTAGAAGATTTGATAAGGAATCTCAGCTTTTTGTTGAGACTGATAAGGGAGGTTTGCAGTCTTGTGACTTCATTTTTTTCTCAACAGTTTCTTCCTTCTGTTGTTGAGTTTATTGCTGGCTGGGCACCACCAGATTGGCTTCCTTTTTTTGGAGGAGAGCACCTTATTTCTATTTGGTATAGCAAGGTCCAGGCATATGTGTACATGTTCGTACAGTGCATTGGTGTATGATTTGGCAGTCATGCAGCTATTTTCCATTGGCATGGGTGCTGAGAAGTTATCCACCTCTGTTTTTAGGAGTCCAAAGTTAGCTTTAGAGAAGTTTTTCAGGGTTGTCACCTTAGCTGGGGCTGTAGGTGAGATGGAGATTTCCATGGTGATCAGTTTGTGGTCAGATTTAACCAGGGAGGAATTGACTAGAGGTGTAGAGCAATGGTCTCCCATGTTGGAGATAACCAGGTCAGGGATGTTGCTTCCTATAGTGGTGGACAGAATGAACTGGTCCAGGGCACTGGAATTGATAAATTCCAGAAAGCGTTGGGCCTGTACATTGGTACTTGAATAGTTTTCTCATCATCTATCTTCGCTGATAGAAATGTAGTTGAAGTCACCCAGTATGAGAGTATTGGATTGGACCTTGATAGATTCCAGGGTGTTTAGGAACTTGGAGTGAGAGTCCAGGGACATGTTTGGGGTTCTGTAGCAGGCTATGACTTGTCTTACCCAGTGTTAGTTGTACCTGAAGTATCGCAAATGCATTGTGCTGGGCTACCAGTCTAGAGGTGTGCGTATTCTTTAAAAATATGGAGACACCACTGCCTTTGGAGCTTCCAGTCATATTCTAGGGCTAAAAAGTATGGAATGAGTTGTAGCCTGGGAGCACAGGGGTGCTTTCTGCCTCTTAAACCAGGTCTCCGTTACAGCATAGTGTCAGACTATAGTACTACACTCATTTCAAAGAGGAAGATACTGATGACAGCTATAACAAAATTATGAGACCTGAGCAAATCTTGTGGCATTAGAGTCCTGGCTTCATTTTATGTGACAGTGAAAAGGCTGGCAATATTTGACTTCCATAAAAAGGTGACTGCATTTAGTGAAATGCTTCATTGTTTTAGTAAGTGTCCATTGTACTAGAGGTACCTGACAAGAATCATACAGGTAAATGGATACATAATTCCCCCCAATAAACCTCCATCAGGCAAAAGAATAAATGGAATGCAATTTTTGAAACACATCACCTTGCCTGTTCCAGCTAAGTACACATTGCTCAGAAATTGTATTTAACAAACATAAGTTTCTACATCAAACTGCTTCAGGTGATTACCAGAGGAAGTGGAAGGTGGCACTGACACATGGACATCTGTGCTCAGGGATTATCTCTGGATGGCCTAGTGTAACCTGATGCAGCAGGGATTGTGCCTCTGCTTTACAAGCTGTTTCATCACTGACAAATGGATGCACATTTACCTGACTGTGCTTTTCTGTGACTTGTGGATGCTAAATTGTTAGCTTTATTTATGGCAAAGGGTGCCTTAGCTATGCATACTGTCTGGAATAGCAGGGGGGCTTGTTCCTGAAGTTGTCTAACATTCTTTGGCACAGATGCAGTGGCATATTTTTTTCTTTCTTATTTTGACTGTAAGATCCATGTCTGTGTCTCTGTTGATGTTATCACAACCATTAATATGTTAGGATGCAGCACTGATAAATGTTCTGGTATTGTTTTGAGTATTCATAATTCTATATAGATGTCAGATATACTATACACTGCAACTAACATTTGTGTTTACTGATTCCCATAAGCGGAATAGACAATGCTGTTTGTCATCATTTTTCTTGTTATGAGCAGCCTACTTACTTCTGCTCCAGCAGGGTAGCACTTAAAGGTAAATGTAGTTATTCAATGTTAAAATGTTACCATTGGCTATTAGATCTCATTCGAAATGTTTTAGCTCCAACCTATTGATCTTGATTTCTTTTAAAGATCTCTATGTTTTTCACAAGTCTTGATTCTTTAGGTAAAGAGTTCAATTTCCTGCTTGCTCTATAATGGAAGAATTCACTACCCAGCTTAGTTCTCATCCCTTCCAGTTTTACCAATAAGAAATTATTCCATAGTTTTAAGCTGATGTCTAAGAAATGTTGCTTCCAGCTGTTGCATCTTTAAGACATTTAAATATCCATATCAAATCCACACTTATAAATCTATAACAGTGTAAAAACAGAATTAAAGACCTTCAGTCACTGTTCAGATTTTATATTTACTATCCATTTTATTTTGTTTGAGTAATGGTTTTGAATTTTTCTGACTTTTAAATATCAGTTCAAGAATAGTCAGAAAAAAAATCTTGCTAGGGATTTATAAAATGGAGTAAGCCGAGGAAATAGTTCTTAAAGTCATCCTAATCAATAAGTAACATTTTTAGTAATGCTTTTTACTTGCCCTTCAAAACCCATTTAATCCTAATTCCCAAGTCATCAAACTCTTCACCTTCCTCAGTACATTGAAATCCAAACTGCAAGGCTATACAAGATTTTCCCTCCCCAAGTGCATCATCTCACATATTTCTGTAATTAAATTCACTTTATTGATGCACGATATTGGAAGATAACTTGGTTGTGATAACTAGTTAGTCAAGTGGTTCACTCCTTCAGTCATCTGTTGGTAATTTTTTGTGAATGTCAACAGAAGCTAATGAAGCTAATGTATACAATGTAAACAGGGTCCAGTAAAATAGAAATAAGATTATAATAACAGTGAATAATATGCTCAATAAAATCCTGTTTTAGAATGTTATAGGTTTAGGTACAGTGATGAAACAAAAGGCAAGTATGAATGTTATAAAAATACGATAAAAAGGCCAGTAAAAAAATATAAAATTCACCAGCTTGCACTTTATTAACAAGAAGGTTTCAAGTCTCTAGCGCTTCGGCAAGAAATGCCTTCTAGGAGTACATCAGTAAGGAAAAAACAGTGCCATTTTATACAAACTTGCCCCTGGATTTACTAATCTTCTTGTCTAGTGCAGCATGGAAGTGGCAGTTTAGGAGGAGGATGGCAGTGCGCCATGCATATTAATGAAGGCGCGCTGCCTAAACTCCCAATTCTATACGGAGCATGTATGATTGCAGGGGGCATGTCTGAGAGCAGAGCTCTCAGAATAAACATGCCCATGCAATATAGAACAGCAGAAAGTGGAAATAAATGAGCAAGGCCACCCATAGGTGTCTGCATATCTCAACCAACAGTCCCCGACGTGTACAACAGCAACAGGACATATAAATAAACTGAAGAAAACCCACTATATTTATTTAAATCCGAGTACAGTTAACCGTAGGTGTGCGGGTGTGCCCATCGCTGAGCTACGGTTAAAGCAACTTAAAAGGCTGAAGAGGATAACAAGGAAGATATATGCAAATGAAGCAGCACAGTAATAGTGTAGTGGACAGAGCATCCAGCTAATGAGCAGGCCTTCCCAGTTCGAGTCTCACTGCAGCACATACCATTTTCCATGTGAAATCTGTATATGAACAGTTTTTTCACATTGTTTGCTGTATAACCTACTAAATAACATGTAAATGTGAACTGGAGTACAACATTAAATGCACATGTGAAGTGTCCAGAGTCATAATGAATAAGGCACTAGTAAGCAGGTCTAAGCACAAATATATAAGCACTAGTAAGCATGCTGAAGTGCGGCTGTGTGGGGGTAAGCATTACCTACACAAATTAATCAAAGTAGAAGCCAACTGAGTATAAGACACTGTAAACGAAAGTTAGTAGTGCTTACCTTCAAGCAAACCCACACAAATCCACTTACAACTGCCTTAAAGTGCCTTAATCACTCAGTATCCAACCACTGGTGTTCTGCACCACCGACAAGTATATAGATACCCACATATAGATATATACATATTCAGACACCCGTACATCCACATGTCGTGATATATATATTTATATATATATATATATATATATATATATATATATATATATATATATATATCTATATATATATATATATATATATATATATATATATATATATGTGTGTGTGTGTGTGTGTGTGTGTGTGTGTGTGTATGTATGCATACATATACAGATATATATGTATATATATATATATATATATATAGATATAGATATATATAGATATATATATATATATATATATATATATATATATATATATATATATATATATATGTGTGTGTGTGTGTGTGTGTGTGTGTGTATGTGCAAATATACAGAGATATATAGGTCGGATATGATACAGCAGTTAAGACTGACATATGTTCACAGGCCGTGTCAATGGGGGTGAGAGGCCAAATCAACAAACGTGTAGCACGTAGCATCAACCCCCCTCCCCCCAGCTAGACAGGTGAAACATTCAAACACACAATAAAAGTATACAAACCACTGCTTCCCAGACTACAGGCAGGATACTACCAGTGGGAGAGACCTCTTGAAACAAAGACAAGAATGTCCCTTGTGGGACAGCCCAAAAATGTAATGGCTATTTGGGCTTCCAGCCATTACATGGATAACTTACGACATGGCATGCATGTTCCCGGACTACAAGGTTGGGGAAGCCTGATGACCCATTGGGCGAGACAACGTACGTGATGGGTCCCGAGAAGCGGAGAGTAGGCAGTGTGTAGTGGTGTGCTTAGACCCGACCTTCAACCGGAGAAGGAAGAGTGCTGAAGAGGATGTGCAGGTTGGGAACTATGGGTATGTAATTATGGGCCTAGCTGTGCAGATGTTGGCTAGAGCGGATCTATGTGGATTGCCCCAGGGATGTAAGCAATAGTGTGCATTGGGCAGAGACGAAGCCTAATGAGCAGCCACACCCGGTACAAGTCCCACTGCAGCAAAGCCTAGTTTACATGGCAAAGGATGGCATAACCAGATGTGCTGTTGCAATCCCACTAAATGACACCAAAGAACACATGGTTGCAACACCCCAATGTAGGCATGTAGGCCAAACTAAGTGGCATCACAAGGTATTATTGCTGTCCTCCCCCCACCCAGGGGTGTGAGCATCCAAGCCTACCCCCAAATGCAGGGTATATACACAGCTGTCACTGTAGATGAAATGGCCAGCTGTGGACCTTCCCATCAGCCTTCCTGCACATCCCTGGACATGTCCCCTACTATCAGCCCCTCTGTGTGGCCTAATAACACCACTTACCTATCCATACCTGTTTCATGACTGGTAATGTTAACAGTCACAAGTACGTGGCACCCTCATCCCAACTATATTGGCAGAATCTGGAAACCCCAACCCACATGTATTACCGCAGCTGTCCCACATGGCACATGTAAATAACACATGAAGGGGAAGCTCAAGCACACCTGGATCACCACCTGCTCACCACCTGGCAAAGTCCACCCCCCCACAACTAACACTCCATACCCCTACACCAACTAGTGACACTGACACCTCCTGTCCTGCCTCGCGTACAAATCCCAGCATCCTGCAAACCTGTACTACAGCTCCCCCACCAATCAGTCCAATGGACTACTATACAGTTAAAATGCCCCCCCTCCACCTACCTATCTACACCTTCACTATTCACATCTACTCTACAACACAGGTATGGCATAACTAAACCTAACCCGAATACCTGAGTGTAACCTATCCAGAACTGCTAAACTGGAATCCCACTTTACCTTACACTGACCTTCGTCAGCAGTCAAACCTGACATGTACACCTGACTTAAGTATGTATCATACTGACATGTTAATGAAGTAGCATGGGGGTATGCAGGAGCAAGCAGGAATACACCTTTTTGGACAGCGGTAAGCAATTCCCACACTGGTTAAGCAATGTGGAGGCCAACCCAGTATAAGACGCTGTAACCGGAGGTCACCAAGTCTGTGCCTCGAGCACACCGCGCATACCTGCTGATACTTCCCCCACAGTGCCTTACGCACTCTGTAGGTAACAGCTCTCATCTTGCCCAGTAACAAAATGATCAGCACTCCCAGGTCCTCCCCCCACCCTGCACACTATAGTCCAAGTGAGTTACCATGAAAGCATGGCAGATAGACAATCAGCTGCTGTTATCACAAGATAACATCCAGCACAGGCAGTTAACAGTACAGGAAATGTATGTAAGTATGCAGATTAATACCAGCAAACATGTGCACATTGCTCAATCACAGTATTCTGAGCAGTCTATGAGTATCAATAAACACTGCCTGTCCACACATACTGAGAGAACAGTAGTCTTGCATAATACTGAAGAGAGGAATGAAAAGTGGGGCATGTAGTGGGGGCATGCTACATCCACGCAACCAATAGATGAGGCTGGACCGGTGTGTGAGCACACTGCTGCATCTCAAACCCCTGGCAGGATGCTACCAGTAGAAGAAACAGTGTAGACCAGCAAAGTCTACTCGTGACACAACAACAGGTCCTTCCCTGGCGGGATGAACCAAACCTTGTAGGTCACAAAGATGTGTCCATCAGTATCGGAGGAGGATCAAGTGGAGTCTTGAATGTATGTGGACTAACTGGATGAAGAGCCTGCAGAAGGTTGCATCGAGACAGTATAATGGAGGAATACCGAAACGTGCAGAGAAGGAAATGTGTGGAGGTGTGGTATGGCAGGGCTAGCAACTGGAGAATGGGTATGCTGTGTACGCAGAGCTTGGGGGCCGGGGAAAGGAAGCATGGGTATGACATTAAGGTAAACATATGCAAATGAAACAAAACAGCAATAGTGTAGTGGGCAGATCATCTGCCTAAAGAGCAGGCATTCCTGGTTTGAGTCCTACTGCAGCACATTCCGTTTTCCTAGGGAAATCTGTATATCAACATCGTTTTGCTGTATAACCTACTAAATAACATTTTTATTTGAACAGGAGTACTGCATTAAATGCACATGTGAAGTGTCAGTGTCATAATGACTAAGACACTAGTAAGCAGGTGTAAGCGCAAATAAGCAGTAATAAGCATAGATAAGCAGTTGTAAGCATGTGTACATGTGTTTGTTTGGGGGTAATCATTGCCAACAGAGATTAAGCAGAGTAGAAGCCAACTGAGTGTAAGAAAATGCACCCGGAGGATAACATTGTTTAGCTCTGCACAAACACACGCACACCTGTGTACAACTGCTCAGATGTCCCTTAATCACGCTGTATCCAACAGCCGGTGTTCTGCCCAGCAACAAAATAAACAGCTTCTGTAGGCTTGAACTCAGAACCCTGTATACCATAATCATAGTAGTTAACCACTAAGCCATCATAGCAACAAATACAAGTGAGGTATCAGCAAACTAATCCTCACCACAGGAAAATCAAACCAAACATGTGAACTGAATATATGTGCAGTGTGATGTTGTATAACCTGCCACAGAACATAAATATGTGAACTGGAGTACTGCGGTAAGCAGAGATCTGAGATGTTATTGTAGTAAAGTGTAGAAGTCCCCAGGACCCCATACACTGTATGTACACATGAACCACGGATACCAGACACATATATAACCCGTAATGAATAAGAAATCACTGCCAAAAGGCAAATATAGTGCTAATTAACTATTAAGCAATGCTAACAGCAGCACAGCTTGTCAGTAAGTGTAAGCAATGTGTAGGAGAGCCAATTCAATCTGACTAGTGGAATACCTCTTTAGGCACTGGCAACCCTAGGTAAGCAGGTGTGCCCATGGCTTAGCCTTTTCAAAACTGGCCAGTCATGAAAAAGTGTGGGTAATTGGCAATATTTAAACCCCACAGGTGGGAATACTTTCCATAACTGGTTGTAGCTTCCTACTGGAAGCAGAATGGCTGGTGTGGGTGAAGGCACTTGATTCAGAGCACAACGCTGGGGCATCCAGGAGTCAAAATTCATGGTATGGCTCCTGGTAAAACACCATGAGCAGAGACTACTGCAGGGCCAGTATCAGAGCTTGCAGTATAAAATGGAGGTCTGGGACAGTCTTGCCCATGACCTCACCAGTGCCACAGGTATCCCCCTGACTGGTGAGCAGGACAGGCACCACCATGCTGACCTGAAGCGGCAGAGGGGGGGATGCACTGGAACCATGGATCCAGGAGTCTCGGCAGAAGCCCAATGCCCAAGTACTGAGTAAGTACTCATTCTACTAAGTAAAATCAGAAGAAATGCTGTGATAACGGAGACTGCAGGCACGAACTGGATAACATCTACACTTTATTGAGCACAAAGTAACAACCTCATTCTACTAAGTAGTTAATAATTGCCTAGCTTGTGTATACTATGGATAGGTATGGCTAAATACCACTGTATTTCTCTGACATCTGCAGATAAGCAGGCTACGAATCAGCAAGCCTATGATGCTAGGTTGCAAAGGCTGCATCATGAGGCAGGTTAGTAATCATTCAGCATGTACTGTCAGAACAAATAAATATAAGACCCTTAAAAAGTGTCGTACCAGTAGACATAAATGTGTAATATCCTGTGAAAAAAGGTATAACCCCTGGAGTGCTTCTGTTTACTCTTCTGTCATATGTTGTTGAACTGTTGCATACTATACATAGTATACATAGTACTGTTGTATTAAGCAGTGTTACCCACACTGTGGTATGCAAATAAAATGTGTATGAAGTTATGTATAAAATTGTTGGAAGTTCCAAAAGGTCAGTCATATTGTACAAGTGAGAGAGACTTACACAGAAAAGAGTAGAAAGCTTCACGTCAATCCCCTGAGAGCACAGTGTACTGTGATGTTAAGTGCAAACGTTTTTGTCACACACAGCAGGGGTTTGAATCCCAGGAGTGCTAGTAAGTTGTATGCATAATCATACCCTACAACTGTACAGATTTTGTTACAATGTTCAAATAGAAAGATGTATGCATAATTAAACCCAACAACTGTACAAAATTTGCTAGAAGCCTCAAATAGAAAGTTGCACGAATATCCATACCCCACAACTGTTCCAGCATGTCCAGACAAATGGCTCACATCACCAGCCTGGTACCCAGTTCCCCGGAAAAACAGTGTGATGATCCAAGAAATGTAGGCAGCTGTTAATCACATATAACTGATAGTCAGACGTGTACATACTCAGAGAATGTATATGAAAACAAACCTGTCATTTTAGCACCTCACCCAAAGTATACGAGAGAAATTCTCAACATATGTTGCATTAACACCTGCATCTTGTTATGCCTGTATTTAAGACACAGGTCATGTATATAATAATCTATAAACATATCAGTGTACAACATAAGGGCATTGGGTAGTGTAATAATACATATAAGGGACAAATCAGTGCAGTGACTAAGAATGTTGTGATAACTACAAGGATATATTAGTTGTTAATTGAATCTCTCTCTCACCCTTACCATATGTGCACAAATAACACAATGATACACCTCAACCGGTATGTGTACACTCCAAACTTATGTTGGGACATCTGTCCTAATGGTCTATAAATATTCACATTTGTTTCTATGCATGTGCCATGTTAAAATACACCCGTATTGGTGGCTTGTTGTCATCAATGAAACCTGCATGCTGTTATAATGGCCAGGGACCTCATCCTCCACTGTCCCTGTGTCACCTTCAGGTGGAACCGCCACAGGGGATGGGGCTCACCCCCCAGGAGTGGGCGCAAAGAGGAACATGTCACCCGTCATCAAGTCCGGGCCGTGGTGCATAGGGAGCTCGATATGGAGTTTTGAGACTGGCTACAAAGGCTTGAGGGCCGAGTGGTGCAATTAGAAGGTGTGCCTACTCCTCCTACACAGCCCAATCACAGCCACCTTTGGGGCCGTGAAGGTGCAGTGGTGACTACCCATGGGTGGGGACCTCAGTCCCACTGTTTTAATTTGGGGGCCCATGGGCTTGTGACTTCCAAACACCCCTCCCCATCCAAGGTGTCCCCCCCACGTGTCATATTCTGCCCCTGTATGCTGTTGTCTGTCCTGTCTGTCATCCTACCCAACTTATCCTCCCTGAGCATACCTACTCTCCTAATGCAACATCCCACTCTCACCTTAAAAAAAAAAAAAAAAAAAAAGGGCAATCTGTTTCCAAAAAAATCAAGCCCCATACATAGCTGTCCATTTTGCACACATGTCCACTGGACACATAATCTGGTCTAATTGGCATCAAAACATATTATTGTTGTCCTCAACACTTTCCCAGTGGTCAGAGTGTTCAAATGTACCTCCAAATTCATTGCATATGCACAACTGTTGCTGTAGAAGAAATGGGTAGCTATGGACCTTCCCTATACCCTTCCTGCACATCCCTAGCTATCTTGTCTGTCTTTCCCCCTTTGTGCCCCTTTTTTACCACTTTACTATCACCCCTTTTTCTATTCTTTTAAAGAAATTAGCTTGGAGGTAAGTGGTAATAGGCACTTTTAAGCAGCAGTAAGCGGGTTTCAGCCTGTTTACATGGGGGTAAGCACTGCCTACACAAGTTAAGCAATATAGACGAGACCTGACTGTAAGTTACTGTAATCAAATTGTTGGCTGGGCTTAGCTTGGCGCAAACCCACTTACAACTGCTTTAAAGTGCCTTAATCACTCTGTAACCAACGACCATTGTTCTGGCCAGCAACAAAATAAACTGCCTCTGAAAGGCTCGAACCCAGGACCCTGCACTCCATACACAAAGTGATGTATCAATAAACCATAGCAGATATACAAAAACCTGATGTTTTCACAGGCATATCATCTAGCACAATCAGTCAACAGTACAGGAAAGGTAGTACTATCATACCACACAACCTGTTAATACAAGAAGTCTGGACAAAGTGTTTCACAATGTGGGTACAAATAGGGATATATGTCAACTACTGCTCTAATTCACTTAAAATGTTGCTAGTTACACAGTTATATGTATTAGAACACATATGTAGAAGGCGATGAAGTCTGAAACACAAATGTGTTGTCACTAGTTACTGACTTCAGTGCTGCAATCATCCATGTCAATTGCCAAGAGAATGAGGTACAGGCCAAAATATGAGCCGAACATGCATGGACATATGGACAGATATATCTGTAAATGTAGACAGACAGCTATATGTAGATACATATATATATATATATATATATATATATAT